>NW_023494761.1:0-65855 GCF_013368585.1 Megalops cyprinoides | reverse complement strand
CATTCAGATTTCAGTAGACTGTCAGAAACACAATTTTCACACTCTCCAAGCCCAAAAACTCTGTTCCCAGCTTTGAACAACACACAGCATTCATTTTCCAGAAGTGCATCAGAAACGCCGTTTTCTACACTTTCACAACGCAAAAAACGCGATTCCCGGGTTTTAACATCATTCAGCGTGCAGTTTCAATGATATTGCGAGAAACCCTGTTTTCGACACTTTCAGAGCGCAAAAACGCGATTCCTGGGTTTAACATCATTCAACGTGCAGTTTCATCTATATTGCCAGAAACACGGTTTTCAACACTTTCAGAGCGCAGAAACATGATTCCCACGTTTTCAACATCACTCAGCATTCAATTTAAAGGAGAATGCCTGGAAAGGTTTTTGGAGTCACTCAGAGCCCAAAAACTCTGTTCTCAGCTTTGAAACAATACTCAGCATTCAGATTTCAGTAGACTGTCAGAAACACAATTTTCACACTCTCCAAGCCCAAAAACTCTGTTCCCAGCTTTGAACAACACACAGCACTCATTTTCCAGAAGTGCATCAAAAAAGCTGTTTTCGACACTTTCAGAGCGCAAAAACGCGATTCCCGGGTTTTAACATCATTCAGCGTGCAGTTTCAACTATATTGCCAGAAACACGGTTTTCAACACTTTCAGAGCGCAAAAACACGATTCCCACGTTTTCAACATCGCTCAGCATTCAATTTAAAGGAGAATGCCTGAAAAGGTTTTTGGAGTCACTCAGAGCCCAAAAACTCTGTTCCAGCTTTGAACAACACACAGCACTCATTTTCCAGAAGTGCATCAAAAAAGCTGTTTTCGACACTTTCAGAGCGCAAAAAACGCGATTCCCGGGTTTTAACATCATTCAGCGTGCAGTTTCAATGATATTGCGAGAAACCCTGTTTTCGACACTTTCAGAGCGCAAAAACGCGATTCCTGGGTTTTAACATCATTAAACGTGCAGTTTCATCTATATTGCCAGAAACACGGTTTTCAACACTTTCAGAGCGCAGAAACATGATTCCCACGTTTTCAACATCGCTCAGCATTCAATTTAAAGGAGAATGCCTGGAAAGGTTTTTGGAGTCACTCAGAGCCCAAAAACTCTGTTCTCAGCTTTGAACAATACTCAGCATTCAGATTTCAGTAGACTGTCAGAAACACAATTTTCACACTCTCCAAGCCCAAAAACTCTGTTCCCAGCTTTGAACAACACACAGCACTCATTTTCCAGAAGTGCATCAAAAAAGCTGTTTTCGACACTTTCAGAGCGCAAAAACGCGATTCCCGGGTTTTAACATCATTCAGCGTGCAGTTTCAACTATATTGCCAGAAACACGGTTTTCAACACTTTCAGAGCGCAAAAACACGATTCCCACGTTTTCAACATCGCTCAGCATTCAATTTAAAGGAGAATGCCTGAAAAGGTTTTTGGAGTCACTCAGAGCCCAAAAACTCTGTTCCCAGCTTTGAACAACACACAGCACTCATTTTCCAGAAGTGCATCAAAAAAGCTGTTTTCGACACTTTCAGAGCGCAAAAACGCGATTCCTGGGTTTTAACATCATTCAGCGTGCAGTTTCAACTATATTGCCAGAAACACGGTTTTCAACACTTTCAGAGCGCAAAAACACGATTCCCACATTTTCAACATCGCTCAGCATGCAATTTAAAGGAGAATGCCTGAAAGGTTTTTGGAGTCACTCAGAGCCCAAAAACTCTGTTCTCAGCTTTGAACAACACTCAGCATTCAGATTTCAGTAGACTGTCAGAAACACAATTTTCACACTCTCCAAGCCCAAAAACTCTGTTCCCAGCTTTGAACAACACACAGCATTCATTTTCCAGAAGTGCATCAGAAACGCCGTTTTCTACACTTTCACAACGCAAAAACGCGATTCCCGGGTTTTAACATCATTCAGCGTGCAGTTTCAATGATATTGCGAGAAACCCTGTTTTCGACACTTTCAGAGCGCAAAAACGCGATTCCTGGGTTTTAACATCATTCAACGTGCAGTTTCAACTATATTGCCAGAAACACGGTATTCAACACTTTCAGAGCGCAAAAACACGATTCCCACGTTTCAACATCGCTCAGCATTCAATTTAAAGGAGAATGCCTGAAAAGGTTTTTGGAGTCACTCAGAGCCCAAAAACTCTGTTCTCAGCTTTGAACAACACTCAGCATTCAGATTTCAGTAGACTGCCAGAAACACAATTTTCACACTCTCCAAGCCCAAAAACTCTGTTCTCAGCTTTGAACAACACTCAGCATTCAGATTTCAGTAGACTGTCAGAAACACAATTTTCACACTCTCCAAGCCCAAAAACTCTGTTCCCAGCTTTGAACAACACACAGCATTCATTTTCCAGAAGTGCATCAGAAACGCCGTTTTCTACACTTTCACAAGGCAAAAACGCGATTCCCGGGTTTTAAAATCATTCAGCGTGCAGTTTCAATGATATTGCGAGAAACCCTGTTTTCGACACTTTCAGAGCGCAAAAACGCTATTCCTGGGTTTTAACATCATTCAACGTGCATTTTCAACTATATTGCCAGAAACACGGTTTTCAACACTTTCAGAGCGCAAAAACACGATTCTCACGTTTTCAACATCGCTCAGCATTCAATTTAAAGGAGAATGCCTGAAAAGGTTTTTGGAGTCTCTCAGAGCCCAAAAACTCTGTTCTCAGCTTTGAACAACACTCAGCATTCAGATTTCAGTAGACTGCCAGAAACACAATTTTCACACTCTCCAAGCCCAAAAACTCTGTTCCCAGCTTTGAACAACACACAGCATTCATTTTAAAGAAGTGCATCAGAAACGCCGTTTTCGACACTTTCACAACGCAAAAAAGCGATTCCCGGGTTTTAACATCATTCAGCGTGCAGTTTCAATGATATTGCGAGAAACCCTGTTTTCGACACTTTCAGAGCGCAAAAACGCGATTCCTGGGTTTTAACATCATTCAACGTGCATTTTCAACTATATTGCCAGAAACACGGTTTTCAACACTTTCAGAGCGCAAAAACACGATTCCCACGTTTTCAACATCGCTCAGCATTCAATTTAAAGGAGAATGCCTGAAAAGGTTTTTCGAGTCACTCAGAGCCCAAAAACTCTGTTCTCAGCTTTGAACAACACTCAGCATTCAGATTTCAGTAGACTGTCAGAAACACAATTTTCACCCTCTCCAAGCCCAAAAACTCTGTTCCCAGCTTTGAACAACACACAGCACTCATTTTCCAGAAGTGCATCAAAAAAGCTGTTTTCGACACTTTCAGAGCGCAAAAACGCGATTCCTGGGTTTTAACATCATTCAACGTGCAGTTTCAACTATATTGCCAGAAACACGGTATTCAACACTTTCAGAGCGCAAAAACACGATTCCCACGTTTTCAACATCGCTCAGCATTCAATTTAAAGGATTATGCCTGAAAAGGTTTTTGGAGTCACTCAGAGCCCAAAAACTCTGTTCTCAGCTTTGAACAACACTCAGCATTCAGATTTCAGTAGACTGCCAGAAACACAATTTTCACACTCTCCAAGCCCAAAAACTCTGTTCCCAGCTTTGAACAACACACAGCATTCATTTTCCAGAAGTGCATCAGAAACGCTGTTTTCGACACTTTCAGAGCGCAAAAACGCGATTCCTGGGTTTTAACATCATTCAACGTGCAGTTTCAATGATATTGCCAGAAACACGGTTTTCAACACTTTCAGAGCGCAGAAACACGATTCCCACGTTTTCAACATCGCTCAGCATTCAATTTAAAGGAGAATGCCTGGAAAGGTTTTTGGAGTCACTCAGAGCCCAAAAACTCTGTTCTCAGCTTTGAACAATACTCAGCATTCAGATTTCAGTAGACTGTCAGAAACACAATTTTCACACTCTCAAAGCCCAAAAACTCTGTTCCCAGCTTTGAACAACACACTGCACTCATTTTCCAGAAGTGCATCAGAAAAGCTGTTTTCGACACTTCCAGAGCGCAAAAACGCGATTCCTGGGTTTTAACATCATTCAACGTGCAGTTTCAACTATATTGCCAGAAACACGGTTTTCAACACTTTCAGAGCGCAAAAACACGATTCCCACGTTTTCAACATCGCTCAGCATTCAATTTAAAGGAGAATGCCTGAAAAGGTTTTTGGAGTCACTCAGAGCCCAAAAACTCTGTTCTCAGCTTTGAACAACACTCAGCATTCAGATTTCAGTAGACTGCCAGAAACACAATTTTCACACTCTCCAAGCCCAAAAACTCTGTTCCCAGCTTTGAACAACAC
This sequence comes from Megalops cyprinoides, assembly GCF_013368585.1. Classification (NCBI taxonomy): domain Eukaryota; kingdom Metazoa; phylum Chordata; class Actinopteri; order Elopiformes; family Megalopidae; genus Megalops; species Megalops cyprinoides. Next base: position 61,559 of record NW_023494761.1, on the reverse strand, counting down.
ACAGCATTCATTTTCCAGAAGTGCATCAGAAACGCCGTTTTCTACACTTTCACAACGCAAAAACGCGATTCCCGGGTTTTAACATCATTCAGCATGCAGTTTCAATGATATTGCGAGAAACCCTGTTTTCGACACTTTCAGAGCGCAAAAACGCGATTCCTGGGTTTTAACATCAATCAACGTGCAGTTTCAACTATATTGCCAGAAACACGGTTTTCAACACTTTCAGAGCGCAAAAACACGATTCCCACGTTTTCAACATCGCTCAGCATTCAATTTAAAGGAGAATGCCTGAAAAGGTTTTTGGAGTCACTCAGAGCCCAAAAACTCTGTTCTCAGCTTTGAACAACACTCAGCATTCAGATTTCAGTAGACTGTCAGAAACACAATTTTCACACTCTCCAAGCCCAAAAACTCTGTTCCCAGCTTTGAACAACACACAGCATTCATTTCCAGAAGTGCATCAGAAACGCCGTTTTCTACACTTTCACAACGCAAAAACGCGATTCCTGGGTTTTAACATCATTCAGCGTGCAGTTTCAATGATATTGCGAGAAACCCTGTTTCGACACTTTCAGAGCGCAAAAACGCGATTCCTGGGTTTTAACATCATTCAACGTGCAGTTTCATCTATATTGCCAGAAACACGGTTTTCAACACTTTCAGAGCGCAAAAACACGATTCCCACGTTTTCAACATCGCTCAGCATTCAATTTAAAGGAGAATGCCTGAAAAGGTTTTTGGAGTCACTCAGAGCCCAAAAACTCTGTTCCCAGCTTTGAACAACACACAGCACTCATTTTCCAGAAGTGCATCAAAAACGCCGTTTTCTACACTTTCACAACGCAAAAACGCGATTCCCGGGTTTTAACATCATTCAGCGTGCAGTTTCAATGATATTGCGAGAAACCCTGTTTTCGACACTTTCAGAGCGCAAAAACGCGATTCCTGGGTTTTAACATCATTCAACGTGCAGTTTCATCTATATTGCCAGAAACACGGTTTTCAACACTTTCAGAGCGCAGAAACACGATTCCCACGTTTTCAACATCGCTCAGCATTCAATTTAAAGGAGAATGCCTGGAAAGGTTTTTGGAGTCACTCAGAGCCCAAAAACTCTGTTCTCAGCTTTGAACAATACTCAGCATTCAGATTTCAGTAGACTGTCAGAAACACAATTTTCACCCTCTCCAAGCCCAAAAACTCTGTTCCCAGCGTTGAACAACACACAGCACTCATTTTCCAGAAGTGCATCAAAAAAGCTGTTTTCGACACTTTCAGAGCGCAAAAACGCGATTCCTGGGTTTTAACATCATTCAGCGTGCAGTTTCAACTATATTGCCAGAAACACGGTTTTCAACACTTTCAGAGCGCAAAAACACGATTCCCACATTTTCAACATCGCTCAGCATGCAATTTAAAGGAGAATGCCTGAAAAGGTTTTTGGAGTCACTCAGAGCCCAAAAACTCTGTTCTCAGCTTTGAACAACACTCAGCATTCAGATTTCAGTAGACTGTCAGAAACACAATTTTCACACTCTCCAAGCCCAAAAACTCTGTTCCCAGCTTTGAACAACACACAGCATTCATTTTCCAGAAGTGCATCAGAAACGCCGTTTTCTACACTTTCACAACGCAAAAACGCGATTCCCGGGTTTTAACATCATTCAGCGTGCAGTTTCAATGATATTGCGAGAAACCCTGTTTTCGACACTTTCAGAGCGCAAAAACGCGATTCCTGGGTTTTAACATCATTCAACGTGCAGTTTCAACTATATTGCCAGAAACACGGTATTCAACACTTTCAGAGCGCAAAAACACGATTCCCACGTTTTCAACATCGCTCAGCATTCAATTTAAAGGAGAATGCCTGAAAAGGTTTTTGGAGTCACTCAGAGCCCAAAAACTCTGTTCTCAGCTTTGAACAACACTCAGCATTCAGATTTCAGTAGACTGCCAGAAACACAATTTTCACACTCTCCAAGCCCAAAAACTCTGTTCTCAGCTTTGAACAACACTCAGCATTCAGATTTCAGTAGACTGCCAGAAACACAATTTTCACACTCTCCAAGCCCAAAAACTCTGTTCCCAGCTTTGAACAACACACAGCATTCATTTTCCAGAAGTGCATCAGAAACGCCGTTTTCTACACTTTCACAAGGCAAAAACGCGATTCCCGGGTTTTAAAATCATTCAGCGTGCAGTTTCAATGATATTGCGAGAAACCCTGTTTTCGACACTTTCAGAGCGCAAAAACGCTATTCCTGGGTTTTAACATCATTCAACGTGCATTTTCAACTATATTGCCAGAAACACGGTTTTCAACACTTTCAGAGCGCAAAAACACGATTCTCACGTTTTCAACATCGCTCAGCATTCAATTTAAAGGAGAATGCCTGAAAAGGTTTTTGGAGTCTCTCAGAGCCCAAAAACTCTGTTCTCAGCTTTGAACAACACTCAGCATTCAGATTTCAGTAGACTGTCAGAAACACAATTTTCACACTCTCCAAGCCCAAAAACTCTGTTCCCAGCTTTGAACAACACACAGCATTCATTTTCCAGAAGTGCATCAGAACGCAGTTTTCGACACTTTCACAACGCAAAAACGCGATTCCCGGGTTTTAACATCATTCAGCATGCAGTTTCAATGATATTGCGACAATCCCTGTTTTCGACACTTTCAGAGCGCAAAAACGCGATTCCTGGGTTTTAACATCAATCAACGTGCAGTTTCAACTATATTGCCAGAAACACGGTTTTCAACACTTTCAGAGCGCAAAAACACGATTCCCACGTTTTCAACATCGCTCAGCATTCAATTTAAAGGAGAATGCCTGAAAAGGTTTTTGGAGTCACTCAGAGCCCAAAAACTCTGTTCTCAGCTTTGAACAATACTCAGCATTCAGATTTCAGTAGACTGCCAGAAACACAATTTTCACACTCTCCAAGCCCAAAAACTCTGTTCCCAGCTTTGAACAACACACAGCATTCATTTTAAAGAAGTGCATCAGAAACGCCGTTTTCGACACTTTCACAACGCAAAAAAGCGATTCCCGGGTTTTAACATCATTCAGCGTGCAGTTTCAATGATATTGCGAGAAACCCTGTTTTCGACACTTTCAGAGCGCAAAAACGCGATTCCTGGGTTTTAACATCATTCAACGTGCATTTTCAACTATATTGCCAGAAACACGGTTTTCAACACTTTCAGAGCGCAAAAACACGATTCCCACGTTTTCAACATCGCTCAGCATTCAATTTAAAGGAGAATGCCTGAAAAGGTTTTTCGAGTCACTCAGAGCCCAAAAACTCTGTTCTCAGCTTTGAACAACACTCAGCATTCAGATTTCAGTAGACTGCCAGAAACACAATTTTCACACTCTCCAAGCCCAAAAACTCTGTTCCCAGCTTTGAACAACACACAGCATTCATTTTCCAGAAGTGCATCAGAAACGCTGTTTTCGACACTTTCAGAGCGCAAAAACGCGATTCCTGGGTTTTAACATCATTCAACGTGCAGTTTCAATGATATTGCCAGAAACACGGTTTTCAACACTTTCAGAGCGCAGAAACACGATTCCCACGTTTTCAACATCGCTCAGCATTCAATTTAAAGGAGAATGCCTGGAAAGGTTTTTGGAGTCACTCAGAGCCCAAAAACTCTGTTCTCAGCTTTGAACAATACACAGCATTCAGATTTCAGTAGACTGTCAGAAACACAATTTTCACACTCTCCAAGCCCAAAAACTCTGTTCCCAGCTTTGAACAACACACTGCACTCATTTTCCAGAAGTGCATCAGAAAAGCTGTTTTCGACACTTCCAGAGCGCAAAAATGCGATTCCTGGGTTTTAACATCATTCAACGTGCAGTTTCAACTATATTGCCAGAAACACGGTTTTCAACACTTTCAGAGCGCAAAAACACGATTCCCACGTTTTCAACATCGCTCAGCATTCAATTTAAAGGAGAATGCCTGAAAAGGTTTTTGGAGTCACTCAGAGCCCAAAAACTCTGTTCTCAGCTTTGAACAACACTCAGCATTCAGATTTCAGTAGACTGTCAGAAACACAATTTTCACACTCTCCAAGCCCAAAAACTCTGTTCCCAGCTTTGAACAACACACAGCATTCATTTTCCAGAAGTGCATCAGAAACGCCGTTTTCTACACTTTCACAAGGCAAAAACGCGATTCCCGGGTTTTAAAATCATTCAGCGTGCAGTTTCAATGATATTGCGAGAAACCCTGTTTTCGACACTTTCAGAGCGCAAAAACGCTATTCCTGGGTTTTAACATCATTCAACGTGCATTTTCAACTATATTGCCAGAAACACGGTTTTCAACACTTTCAGAGCGCAAAAACACGATTCTCACGTTTTCAACATCGCTCAGCATTCAATTTAAAGGAGAATGCCTGAAAAGGTTTTTGGAGTCTCTCAGAGCCCAAAAACTCTGTTCTCAGCTTTGAACAACACTCAGCATTCAGATTTCAGTAGACTGTCAGAAACACAATTTTCACACTCTCCAAGCCCAAAAACTCTGTTCCCAGCTTTGAACAACACACAGCATTCATTTTCCAGAAGTGCATCAGAACGCAGTTTTCGACACTTTCACAACGCAAAAACGCGATTCCCGGGTTTTAACATCATTCAGCATGCAGTTTCAATGATATTGCGACAATCCCTGTTTTCGACACTTTCAGAGCGCAAAAACGCGATTCCTGGGTTTTAACATCAATCAACGTGCAGTTTCAACTATATTGCCAGAAACACGGTTTTCAACACTTTCAGAGCGCAAAAACACGATTCCCACGTTTTCAACATCGCTCAGCATTCAATTTAAAGGAGAATGCCTGAAAAGGTTTTTGGAGTCACTCAGAGCCCAAAAACTCTGTTCTCAGCTTTGAACAATACTCAGCATTCAGATTTCAGTAGACTGCCAGAAACACAATTTTCACACTCTCCAAGCCCAAAAACTCTGTTCCCAGCTTTGAACAACACACAGCATTCATTTTAAAGAAGTGCATCAGAAACGCCGTTTTCGACACTTTCACAACGCAAAAAAGCGATTCCCGGGTTTTAACATCATTCAGCGTGCAGTTTCAATGATATTGCGAGAAACCCTGTTTTCGACACTTTCAGAGCGCAAAAACGCGATTCCTGGGTTTTAACATCATTCAACGTGCAGTTTCAACTATATTGCCAGAAACACGGTTTTCAACACTTTCAGAGCGCAAAAACACGATTCCCACGTTTTCAACATCGCTCAGCATTCAATTTAAAGGAGAATGCCTGAAAAGGTTTTTCGAGTCACTCAGAGCCCAAAAACTCTGTTCTCAGCTTTGAACAACACTCAGCATTCAGATTTCAGTAGACTGTCAGAAACACAATTTTCACCCTCTCCAAGCCCAAAAACTCTGTTCCCAGCTTTGAACAACACACAGCACTCATTTTCCAGAAGTGCATCAAAAAAGCTGTTTTCGACACTTTCAGAGCGCAAAAACGCGATTCCTGGGTTTTAACATCATTCAACGTGCAGTTTCAACTATATTGCCAGAAACACGGTATTCAACACTTTCAGAGCGCAAAAACACGATTCCCACGTTTTCAACATCGCTCAGCATTCAATTTAAAGGAGTATGCCTGAAAAGGTTTTTGGAGTCACTCAGAGCCCAAAAACTCTGTTCTCAGCTTTGAACAACACTCAGCATTCAGATTTCAGTAGACTGCCAGAAACACAATTTTCACACTCTCCAAGCCCAAAAACTCTGTTCCCAGCTTTGAACAACACACAGCATTCATTTTCCAGAAGTGCATCAGAAAAGCTGTTTTCGACACTTCCAGAGCGCAAAAACGCGATTCCTGGGTTTTAACATCATTCAACGTGCAGTTTCAATGATATTGCCAGAAACACGGTTTTCAACACTTTCAGAGCGCAAAAACACGATTCCCACGTTTTCAACATCGCTCAGCATTCAATTTAAAGGAGAATGCCTGAAAAGGTTTTTGGAGTCACTCAGAGCCCAAAAACTCTGTTCTCAGCTTTGAACAACACTCAGAATTCAGATTTCAGTAGACTGCCAGAAACACAATTTTCACACTCTCCAAGCCCAAAAACTCTGTTCCCAGCTTTGAACAACACACAGCATTCATTTTCCAGAAGTGCATCAGAAACGCTGTTTTCGACACTTTCAGAGCGCAAAAACGCGATTCCTGGGTTTTAACATCATTCAACGTGCAGTTTCAATGATATTGCCAGAAACACGGTTTTCAACACTTTCAGAGCGCAAAAACACGATTCCCACGTTTTCAACATCGCTCAGCATTCAATTTAAAGGAGAATGCCTGAAAAGGTTTTTGGAGTCACTCAGAGCCCAAAAACTCTGTTCTCAGCTTTGAACAACACTCAGCATTCAGATTTCAGTAGACTGCCAGAAACACAATTTTCACACTCTCCAAGCCCAAAAACTCTGTTCCCAGCTTTGAACAACACACAGCATTCATTTTCCAGAAGTGCATCAGAAACGCCGTTTTCGACACTTTCACAACGCAAAAAAGCGATTCCCGGGTTTTAACATCATTCAGCGTGCAGTTTCAATGATATTGCGAGAAACCCTGTTTTCGACACTTTCAGAGCGCAAAAACGCGATTCCTGGGTTTTAACATCATTCAACGTGCATTTTCAACTATATTGCCAGAAACACGGTTTTCAACACTTTCAGAGCGCAAAAACACGATTCCCACGTTTTCAACATCGCTCAGCATTCAATTTAAAGGAGAATGCCTGAAAAGGTTTTTGGAGTCACTCAGAGCCCAAAAACTCTGTTCTCAGCTTTGAACAACACTCAGCATTCAGATTTCAGTAGACTGTCAGAAACACAATTTTCACCCTCTCCAAGCCCAAAAACTCTGTTCCCAGCTTTGAACAACACACAGCATTCATTTTCCAGAAGTGCATCAGAAACGCCGTTTTCTACACTTTCACAACGCAAAAACGCGATTCCCGGGTTTTAACATCATTCAGCGTGCAGTTTCAATGATATTGCGAGAAACCCTGTTTTCGACACTTTCAGAGCGCAAAAACGCGATTCCTGGGTTTTAACATCATTCAACGAGCAGTTTCATCTATATTGCCAGAAACACGGTTTTCAACACTTTCAGAGCGCAGAAACATGATTCCCACGTTTTCAACATCGCTCAGCATTCAGTTTAAAGGAGAATGCCTGGAAAGGTTTTTCGAGTCACTCAGAGCCCAAAAACTCTGTTCTCAGCTTTGAACAATACTCAGCATTCAGATTTCAGTAGACTGTCAGAAACACAATTTTCACCCTCTCCAAGCCCAAAAACTCTGTTCCCAGCTTTGAACAACACACAGCACTCATTTTCCAGAAGTGCATCAAAAAAGCTGTTTTCGACACTTTCAGAGCGCAAAAACGCGATTCCCGGGTTTTAACATCATTCAGCGTGCAGTTTCAACTATATTGCCAGAAACACGGTTTTCAACACTTTCAGAGCGCAAAAACACGATTCCCACGTTTTCAACATCGCTCAGCATTCAATTTAAAGGAGAATGCCTGAAAAGGTTTTTGGAGTCACCCAGAGCCCAAAAACTCTGTTCCCAGCTTTGAACAACACACAGCACTCATTTTCCAGAAGTGCATCAAAAAAGCTGTTTTCGACACTTTCAGAGCGCAAAAACGCGATTCCTGGGTTTTAACATCATTCAGCGTGCAGTTTCAACTATATTGCCAGAAACACGGTTTTCAACACTTTCAGAGCGCAAAAACACGATTCCCACGTTTTCAACATCGCTCAGCATTCAATTTAAAGGAGAATGCCTGAAAAGGTTTTTGGAGTCACTCAGAGCCCAAAAACTCTGTTCTCAGCTTTGAACAACACTCAGCATTCAGATTTCAGTAGACTGTCAGAAACACAATTTTCACACTCTCCAAGCCCAAAAACTCTGTTCCCAGCTTTGAACAACACACAGCATTCATTTTCCAGAAGTGCATCAAAAACGCCGTTTTCTACACTTTCACAACGCAAAAACGCGATTCCCGGGTTTTAACATCATTCAGCGTGCAGTTTCAATGATATTGCGAGAAACCCTGTTTTCGACACTTTCAGAGCGCAAAAACGCGATTCCTGGGTTTTAACATCATTCAACGTGCAGTTTCATCTATATTGCCAGAAACACGGTTTTCAACACTTTCAGAGCGCAGAAACACGATTCCCACGTTTTCAACATCGCTCAGCATTCAATTTAAAGGAGAATGCCTGGAAAGGTTTTTGGAGTCACTCAGAGCCCAAAAACTCTGTTCTCAGCTTTGAACAATACTCAGCATTCAGATTTCAGTAGACTGTCAGAAACACAATTTTCACCCTCTCCAAGCCCAAAAACTCTGTTCCCAGCTTTGAACAACACACAGCACTCATTTTCCAGAAGTGCATCAAAAAAGCTGTTTTCGACACTTTCAGAGCGCAAAAACGCGATTCCTGGGTTTTAACATCATTCAGCATGCAGTTTCAACTATATTGCCAGAAACACGGTTTTCAACACTTTCAGAGCGCAAAAACACGATTCCCACGTTTTCAACATCGCTCAGCATTCAATTTAAAGGAGAATGCCTGAAAAGGTTTTTGGAGTCACTCAGAGCCCAAAAACTCTGTTCTCAGCTTTGAACAACACTCAGCATTCAGATTTCAGTAGACTGTCAGAAACACAATTTTCACACTCTCCAAGCCCAAAAACTCTGTTCCCAGCTTTGAACAACACACAGCATTCATTTTCCAGAAGTGCATCAAAAACGCCGTTTTCTACACTTTCACAACGCAAAAAACGCGATTCCCGGGTTTTAACATCATTCAGCGTGCAGTTTCAATGATATTGCGAGAAACCCTGTTTTCGACACTTTCAGAGCGCAAAAACGCGATTCCTGGGTTTTAACATCATTCAACGTGCAATTTCATCTATATTGCCAGAAACACGGTTTTCAACACTTTCAGAGCGCAGAAACACGATTCCCACGTTTTCAACATCGCTCAGCATTCAATTTAAAGGAGAATGCCTGGAAAGGTTTTTGGAGTCACTCAGAGCCCAAAAACTCTGTTCTCAGCTTTGAACAATACTCAGCATTCAGATTTCAGTAGACTGTCAGAAACACAATTTTCACCCTCTCCAAGCCCAAAAACTCTGTTCCCAGCTTTGAACAACACTCAGCATTCAGATTTCAGTAGACTGTCAGAAACACAATTTTCACACTCTCCAAGCCCAAAAACTCTGTTCCCAGCTTTGAACAACACACAGCATTCATTTTCCAGAAGTGCATCAGAAACGCCGTTTTCTACACTTTCACAACGCAAAAACGCGATTCCCGGGTTTTAACATCATTCAGCGTGCAGTTTCAATGATATTGCGAGAAACCCTGTTTTCGACACTTTCAGAGCGCAAAAACGCGATTCCTGGGTTTTAACATCATTAAACGTGCAGTTTCATCTATATTGCCAGAAACACGGTTTTCAACACTTTCAGAGCGCAGAAACATGATTCCCACGTTTTCAACATCGCTCAGCATTCAATTTAAAGGAGAATGCCTGGAAAGGTTTTTGGAGTCACTCAGAGCCCAAAAACTCTGTTCTCAGCTTTGAACAACACTCAGCATTCAGATTTCAGTAGACTGTCAGAAACACAATTTTCACACTCTCCAAGCCCAAAAACTCTGTTCCCAGCTTTGAACAACACACAGCATTCATTTTCCAGAAGTGCATCAGAAACGCTGTTTTCGACACTTTCAGAGCGCAAAAACGCGATTCCTGGGTTTTAACATCATTCAACGTGCAGTTTCAATGATATTGCCAGAAACACGGTTTTCAACACTTTCAGAGCGCAGAAACACGATTCCCACGTTTTCAACATCGCTCAGCATTCAATTTAAAGGAGAATGCCTGGAAAGGTTTTTGGAGTCACTCAGAGCCCAAAAACTCTGTTCTCAGCTTTGAACAATACTCAGCATTCAGATTTCAGTAGACTGTCAGAAACACAATTTTCACACTCTCCAAGCCCAAAAACTCTGTTCCCAGCTTTGAACAACACACTGCACTCATTTTCCAGAAGTGCATCAGAAAAGCTGTTTTCGACACTTCCAGAGCGCAAAAACGCGATTCCTGGGTTTTAACATCATTCAACGTGCAGTTTCAACTATATTGCCAGAAACACGGTTTTCAACACTTTCAGAGCGCAAAAACACGATTCCCACGTTTTCAACATCGCTCAGCATTCAATTTAAAGGAGAATGCCTGAAAAGGTTTTTGGAGTCACTCAGAGCCCAAAAACTCTGTTCTCAGCTTTGAACAACACTCAGCATTCAGATTTCAGTAGACTGCCAGAAACACAATTTTCACACTCTCCAAGCCCAAAAACTCTGTTCCCAGCTTTGAACAACACACAGCATTCATTTTCCAGAAGTGCATCAGAAACGCCGTTTTCTACACTTTCACAACGCAAAAACGCGATTCCCGGGTTTTAACATCATTCAGCATGCAGTTTCAATGATATTGCGAGAAACCCTGTTTTCGACACTTTCAGAGCGCAAAAATGCGATTCCTGGGTTTTAACATCAATCAACGTGCAGTTTCAACTATATTGCCAGAAACACGGTTTTCAACACTTTCAGAGCGCAAAAACACGATTCCCACGTTTTCAACATCGCTCAGCATTCAATTTAAAGGAGAATGCCTGAAAAGGTTTTTGGAGTCACTCAGAGCCCAAAAACTCTGTTCTCAGCTTTGAACAACACTCAGCATTCAGATTTCAGTAGACTGTCAGAAACACAATTTTCACACTCTCCAAGCCCAAAAACTCTGTTCCCAGCTTTGAACAACACACAGCATTCATTTTCCAGAAGTGCATCAGAAACGCCGTTTTCTACACTTTCACAACGCAAAAACGCGATTCCCGGGTTTTAACATCATTAGGCGTGCAGTTTCAATGATATTGCGAGAAACCCTGTTTTCGACACTTTCAGAGCGCAAAAAACGCGATTCCTGGGTTTTAACATCATTCAACGTGCAGTTTCATCTATATTGCCAGAAACACGGTTTTCAACACTTTCAGAGCGCAGAAACATGATTCCCACGTTTTCAACATCGCTCAGCATTCAATTTAAAGGAGAATGCCTGGAAAGGTTTTAAGAGTCACTCAGAGCCCAAAAACTCTGTTCTCAGCTTTGAACAATACTCAGCATTCAGATTTCAGTAGACTGTCAGAAACACAATTTTCACCCTCTCCAAGCCCAAAAACTCTGTTCCCAGCTTTGAACAACACACAGCACTCATTTTCCAGAAGTGCATCAAAAAAGCTGTTTTCGACACTTTCAGAGCGCAAAAACGCGATTCCCGGGTTTTAACATCATTTAGCGTGCAGTTTCAACTATATTGCCAGAAACACGGTTTTCAACACTTTCAGAGCGCAAAAACACGATTCCCACGTTTTCAACATCGCTCAGCATTCAATTTAAAGGAGAATGCCTGAAAAGGTTTTTAGAGTCACTCAGAGCCCAAAAACTCTGTTCCCAGCTTTGAACAACACACAGCACTCATTTTCCAGAAGTGCATCAAAAAAGCTGTTTTCGACACTTTCAGAGCGCAAAAACGCGATTCCTGGGTTTTAACATCATTCAGCGTGCAGTTTCAACTATATTGCCAGAAACACGGTTTTCAACACTTTCAGAGCGCAAAAACGCGATTCCTGGGTTTTAACATCATTCAACGTGCAGTTTCATCTATATTGCCAGAAACACGGTTTTCAACACTTTCAGAGCGCAGAAACACGATTCCCACGTTTTCAACATCGCTCAGCATTCAATTTAAAGAAGAATGCCTGGAAAGGTTTTTGGAGTCACTCAGAGCCCAAAAACTCTGTTCTCAGCTTTGAACAACACTCAGCATTCAGATTTCAGTAGACTGTCAGAAACACAATTTTCACACTCTCCAAGCCCAAAAACTCTGTTCCCAGCTTTGAACAACACACAGCATTCATTTTCCAGAAGTGCATCAAAAACGCCGTTTTCTACACTTTCACAACGCAAAAACGCGATTCCCGGGTTTTAACATCATTCAGCGTGCAGTTTCAATGATATTGCGAGAAACCCTGTTTTCGACACTTTCAGAGCGCAAAAAACGCGATTCCTGGGTTTTAACATCATTCAACGTGCAGTTTCATCTATATTGCCAGAAACACGGTTTTCAACACTTTCAGAGCGCAGAAACACGATTCCCACGTTTTCAACATCGCTCAGCATTCAATTTAAAGGAGAATGCCTGGAAAGGTTTTTGGAGTCACTCAGAGCCCAAAAACTCTGTTCTCAGCTTTGAACAATACTCAGCATTCAGATTTCAGTAGACTGTCAGAAACACAATTTTCACACTCTCCAAGCCCAAAAACTCTGTTCCCAGCTTTGAACAACACACAGTACTCATTTTCCAGAAGTGCATCAGAAAAGCTGTTTTCGACACTTTCACAACGCAAAAACTCGATTCCCGGGTTTTAACATCATTCAGCGTGCAGTTTCAACTATATTGCCAGAAACACGGTTTTCAACACTTTCAGAGCGCAAAAACGCGATTCCTGGGTTTTAACATCAATCAACGTGCAGTTTCAACTATATTGCCAGAAACACGGTTTTCAACACTTTCAGAGCGCAAAAACACGATTCCCACGTTTTCAACATCGCTCAGCATTCAATTTAAAGGAGAATGCCTGAAAAGGTTTTTGGAGTCACTCAGAGCCCAAAAACTCTGTTCTCAGCTTTGAACAATACTCAGCATTCAGATTTCAGTAGACTGCCAGAAACACAATTTTCACACTCTCCAAGCCCAAAAACTCTGTTCCCAGCTTTGAACAACACACAGCATTCATTTTAAAGAAGTGCATCAGAAACGCCGTTTTCTACACTTTCACAACGCAAAAAAGCGATTCCAGGGTTTTAACATCATTCAGCGTGCAGTTTCAATGATATTGCGAGAAACCCTGTTTTCGACACTTTCAGAGCGCAAAAACGCGATTCCTGGGTTTTAACATCATTCAACGTGCAGTTTCATCTATATTGCCAGAAACACGGTTTTCAACACTTTCAGAACGCAGAAACATGATTCCCACGTTTTCAACATCGCTCAGCATTCAGTTTAAAGGAGAATGCCTGGAAAGGTTTTTGGAGTCACTCAGAGCCCAAAAACTCTGTTCTCAGCTTTGAACAATACTCAGCATTCAGATTTCAGTAGACTGTCAGAAACACAATTTTCACCCTCTCCAAGCCCAAAAACTCTGTTCCCAGCTTTGAACAACACACAGCACTCATTTTCCAGAAGTGCATCAAAAAAGCTGTTTTCGACACTTTCAGAGCGCAAAAACGCGATTCCCGGGTTTTAACATCATTCAGCGTGCAGTTTCAACTATATTGCCAGAAACACGGTTTTCAACACTTTCAGAGCGCAAAAACACGATTCCCACGTTTTCAACATCGCTCAGCATTCAATTTAAAGGAGAATGCCTGAAAAGGTTTTTGGAGTCACTCAGAGCCCAAAAACTCTGTTCCCAGCTTTGAACAACACACAGCACTCATTTTCCAGAAGTGCATCAAAAAAGCTGTTTTCGACACTTTCAGAGCGCAAAAACGCGATTCCTGGGTTTTAACATCATTCAGCGTGCAGTTTCAACTATATTGCCAGAAACACGGTTTTCAACACTTTCAGAGCGCAAAAACACGATTCCCACGTTTTCAACATCGCTCAGCATTCAATTTAAAGGAGAATGCCTGAAAAGGTTTTTGGAGTCACTCAGAGCCCAAAAACTCTGTTCTCAGCTTTGAACAACACTCAGCATTCAGATTTCAGTAGACTGTCAGAAACACAATTTTCACACTCTCCAAGCCCAAAAACTCTGTTCCCAGCTTTGAACAACACACAGCATTCATTTTCCAGAAGTGCATCAAAAACGCCGTTTTCTACACTTTCACAACGCAAAAACGCGATTCCCGGGTTTTAACATCATTCAGCGTGCAGTTTCAATGATATTGCGAGAAACCCTGTTTTCGACACTTTCAGAGCGCAAAAACGCGATTCCTGGGTTTTAACATCATTCAACGTGCAGTTTCATCTATATTGCCAGAAACACGGTTTTCAACACTTTCAGAGCGCAGAAACACGATTCCCACGTTTTCAACATCGCTCAGCATTCAATTTAAAGGAGAATGCCTGGAAAGGTTTTTGGAGTCACTCAGAGCCCAAAAACTCTGTTCTCAGCTTTGAACAATACTCAGCATTCAGATTTCAGTAGACTGTCAGAAACACAATTTTCACACTCTCCAAGCCCAAAAACTCTGTTCCCAGCTTTGAACAACACACAGCATTCATTTTAAAGAAGTGCATCAGAAACGCCGTTTTCGACACTTTCACAACGCAAAAAAGCGATTCCCGGGTTTTAACATCATTCAGCGTGCAGTTTCAATGATATTGCGAGAAACCCTGTTTTCGACACTTTCAGAGCGCAAAAACGCGATTCCTGGGTTTTAACATCATTCAACGTGCATTTTCAACTATATTGCCAGAAACACGGTTTTCAACACTTTCAGAGCGCAAAAACACGATTCCCACGTTTTCAACATCGCTCAGCATTCAATTTAAAGGAGAATGCCTGAAAAGGTTTTTCGAGTCACTCAGAGCCCAAAAACTCTGTTCTCAGCTTTGAACAACACTCAGCATTCAGATTTCAGTAGACTGTCAGAAACACAATTTTCACCCTCTCCAAGCCCAAAAACTCTGTTCCCAGCTTTGAACAACACACAGCACTCATTTTCCAGAAGTGCATCAGAAACGCCGTTTTCTACACTTTCACAACGCAAAAACGCGATTCCCGGGTTTTAACATCATTCAGCGTGCAGTTTCAACTATATTGCCAGAAACACGGTTTTCAACACTTTCAGAGCGCAAAAACACGATTCCCACGTTTTCAACATCGCTCAGCATTCAATTTAAAGGAGAATGCCTGAAAAGGTTTTTGGAGTCACTCAGAGCCCAAAAACTCTGTTCCCAGCTTTGAACAACACACAGCACTCATTTTCCAGAAGTGCATCAAAAAAGCTGTTTTCGACACTTTCAGAGCGCAAAAACGCGATTCCTGGGTTTTAACATCATTCAGCGTGCAGTTTCAACTATATTGCCAGAAACACGGTTTTCAACACTTTCAGAGCGCAAAAACACGATTCCCACGTTTTCAACATCGCTCAGCATTCAATTTAAAGGAGAATGCCTGAAAAGGTTTTTGGAGTCACTCAGAGCCCAAAAACTCTGTTCTCAGCTTTGAACAACACTCAGCATTCAGATTTCAGTAGACTGTCAGAAACACAATTTTCACACACTCCAAGCCCAAAAACTCTGTTCCCAGCTTTGAACAACACACAGCATTCATTTTCCAGAAGTGCATCAAAAACGCCGTTTTCTACACTTTCACAACGCAAAAACGCGATTCCCGGGTTTTAACATCATTCAGCGTGCAGTTTCAATGATATTGCGAGAAACCCTGTTTTCGACACTTTCAGAGCGCAAAAACGCGATTCCTGGGTTTTAACATCATTCAACGTGCAGTTTCATCTATATTGCCAGAAACACGGTTTTCAATGCTTTCAGAGCGCAGAAACACGATTCCCACGTTTTCAACATCGCTCAGCATTCAATTTAAAGGAGAATGCCTGGAAAGGTTTTTGGAGTCACTCAGAGCCCAAAAACTCTGTTCTCAGCTTTGAACAATACTCAGCATTCAGATTTCAGTAGACTGTCAGAAACACAATTTTCACCCTCTCCAAGCCCAAAAACTCTGTTCCCAGCTTTGAACAACACACAGCACTCATTTTCCAGAAGTGCATCAAAAAAGCTGTTTTCGACACTTTCAGAGCGCAAAAACGCGATTCCTGGGTTTTAACATCATTCAGCGTGCAGTTTCAACTATATTGCCAGAAACACGGTTTTCAACACTTTCAGAGCGCAAAAACACGATTCCCACGTTTTCAACATCGCTCAGCATTCAATTTAAAGGAGAATGCCTGAAAAGGTTTTTGGAGTCACTCAGAGCCCAAAAACTCTGTTCTCAGCTTTGAACAACACTCAGCATTCAGATTTCAGTAGACTGTCAGAAACACAATTTTCACACTCTCCAAGCCCAAAAACTCTGTTCCCAGCTTTGAACAACACACAGCTTTCATTTTCCAGAAGTGCATCAAAAACGCCGTTTTCTACACTTTCACAACGCAAAAACGCGATTCCCGGGTTTTAACATCATTCAGCGTGCAGTTTCAATGATATTGCGAGAAACCCTGTTTTCGACACTTTCAGAGCGCAAAAACGCGATTCCTGGGTTTTAACATCATTCAACGTGCAGTTTCATCTATATTGCCAGAAACACGGTTTTCAACACTTTCAGAGCGCAGAAACACGATTCCCACGTTTTCAACATCGCTCAGCATTCAATTTAAAGGAGAATGCCTGGAAAGGTTTTTGGAGTCACTCAGAGCCCAAAAACTCTGTTCTCAGCTTTGAACAATACTCAGCATTCAGATTTCAGTAGACTGTCAGAAACACAATTTTCACCCTCTCCAAGCCCAAAAACTCTGTTCCCAGCTTTGAACAACACACAGCACTCATTTTCCAGAAGTGCATCAAAAAAGCTGTTTTCGACACTTTCAGAGCGCAAAAACGCGATTCCTGGGTTTTAACATCATTCAGCGTGCAGTTTCAACTATATTGCCAGAAACACGGTTTTCAACACTTTCAGAGCGCAAAAACACGATTCCCACATTTTCAACATCGCTCAGCATGCAATTTAAAGGAGAATGCCTGAAAAGGTTTTTGGAGTCACTCAGAGCCCAAAAACTCTGTTCTCAGCTTTGAACAACACTCAGCATTCAGATTTCAGTAGACTGTCAGAAACACAATTTTCACACTCTCCAAGCCCAAAAACTCTGTTCCCAGCTTTGAACAACACACAGCACTCATTTTCCAGAAGTGCATCAGAAAAGCTGTTTTCGACACTTTCACAACGCAAAAACTCGATTCCCGGGATTTAACATCATTCAGCGTGCAGTTTCAACTATATTGCCAGAAACACGGTTTTCAACACTTTCAGAGCGCAAAAACACGATTCCCACGTTTTCAACATCGCTCAGCATTCAATTTAAAGGAGAATGCCTGGAAAGGTTTTTGGAGTCACTCAGAGCCCAAAAATTCTGTTCTCAGCTTTGAACAATACTCAGCATTCAGATTTCAGTAGACTGTCAGAAACACAATTTTCACCCTCTCCAAGCCCAAAAACTCTGTTCCCAGCTTTGAACAACACACAGCACTCATTTTCCAGAAGTGCATCAAAAAAGCTGTTTTCGACACTTTCAGAGCGCAAAAACGCGATTCCCGGGTTTTAACATCATTCAGCGTGCAGTTTCAATGATATTGCGAGAAACCCTGTTTTTGACACTTTCAGAGCGCAAAAACGCGATTCCTGGGTTTTAACATCATTCAGCGTGCAGTTTCAACTATATTGCCAGAAACACGGTTTTCAACACTTTCAGAGCGCAAAAACACGATTCCCACATTTTCAACATCGCTCAGCATGCAATTTAAAGGAGAATGCCTGAAAAGGTTTTTGGAGTCACTCAGAGCCCAAAAACTCTGTTCTCAGCTTTGAACAACACTCAGCATTCAGATTTCAGTAGACTGTCAGAAACACAATTTTCACACTCTCCAAGCCCAAAAACTCTGTTCCCAGCTTTGAACAACACACAGCATTCATTTTCCAGAAGTGCATCAGAACGCAGTTTTCGACACTTTCACAACGCAAAAACGCGATTCCCGGGTTTTAACATCATTCAGCATGCAGTTTCAATGATATTGCGACAATCCCTGTTTTCGACACTTTCAGAGCGCAAAAACGCGATTCCTGGGTTTTAACATCAATCAACGTGCAGTTTCAACTATATTGCCAGAAACACGGTTTTCAACACTTTCAGAGCGCAAAAACACGATTCCCACGTTTTCAACATCGCTCAGCATTCAATTTAAAGGAGAATGCCTGAAAAGGTTTTTGGAGTCACTCAGAGCCCAAAAACTCTGTTCTCAGCTTTGAACAATACTCAGCATTCAGATTTCAGTAGACTGCCAGAAACACAATTTTCACACTCTCCAAGCCCAAAAACTCTGTTCCCAGCTTTGAACAACACACAGCATTCATTTTAAAGAAGTGCATCAGAAACGCCGTTTTCGACACTTTCACAACGCAAAAAAGCGATTCCCGGGTTTTAACATCATTCAGCGTGCAGTTTCAATGATATTGCGAGAAACCCTGTTTTCGACACTTTCAGAGCGCAAAAACGCGATTCCTGGATTTTAACATCATTCAACGTGCAGTTTCAACTATATTGCCAGAAACACGGTTTTCAACACTTTCAGAGCGCAAAAACACGATTCCCACGTTTTCAACATCGCTCAGCATTCAATTTAAAGGAGAATGCCTGAAAAGGTTTTTCGAGTCACTCAGAGCCCAAAAACTCTGTTCTCAGCTTTGAACAACACTCAGCATTCAGATTTCAGTAGACTGTCAGAAACACAATTTTCACCCTATCCAAGCCCAAAAACTCTGTTCCCAGCTTTGAACAACACACAGCACTCATTTTCCAGAAGTGCATCAAAAAAGCTGTTTTCGACACTTTCAGAGCGCAAAGACGCGATTCCTGGGTTTTAACATCATTCAACGTGCAGTTTCAACTATATTGCCAGAAACACGGTATTCAACACTTTCAGAGCGCAAAAACACGATTCCCACGTTTTCAACATCGCTCAGCATTCAATTTAAAGGAGTATGCCTGAAAAGGTTTTTGGAGTCACTCAGAGCCCAAAAACTCTGTTCTCAGCTTTGAACAACACTCAGCATTCAGATTTCAGTAGACTGCCAGAAACACAATTTTCACACTCTCCAAGCCCAAAAACTCTGTTCCCAGCTTTGAACAACACACAGCATTCATTTTCCAGAAGTGCATCAGAAACGCTGTTTTCGACACTTTCAGAGCGCAAAAAACGCGATTCCTGGGTTTTAACATCATTCAACGTGCAGTTTCAATGATATTGCCAGAAACACGGTTTTCAACACTTTCAGAGCGCAGAAACACGATTCCCACGTTTTCAACATCGCTCAGCATTCAATTTAAAGGAGAATGCCTGGAAAGGTTTTTGGAGTCACTCAGAGCCCAAAAACTCTGTTCTCAGCTTTGAACAATACTCAGCATTCAGATTTCAGTAGACTGTCAGAAACACAATTTTCACACTCTCCAAGCCCAAAAACTCTGTTCCCAGCTTTGAACAACACACTGCACTCATTTTCCAGAAGTGCATCAGAAAAGCTGTTTTCGACACTTCCAGAGCGCAAAAACGCGATTCCTGGGTTTTAACATCATTCAACGTGCAGTTTCAACTATATTGCCAGAAACACGGTTTTCAACACTTTCAGAGCGCAAAAACACGATTCCCACGTTTTCAACATCGCTCAGCATTCAATTTAAAGGAGAATGCCTGAAAAGGTTTTTGGAGTCACTCAGAGCCCAAAAACTCTGTTCTCAGCTTTGAACAACACTCAGCATTCAGATTTCAGTAGACTGCCAGAAACACAATTTTCACACTCTCCAAGCCCAAAAACTCTGTTCCCAGCTTTGAACAACACACAGCATTCATTTTCCAGAAGTGCATCAGAAACGCCGTTTTCTACACTTTCACAACGCAAAAACGCGATTCCCGGGTTTTAACATCATTCAGCATGCAGTTTCAATGATATTGCGAGAAACCCTGTTTTCGACACTTTCAGAGCGCAAAAACGCGATTCCTGGGTTTTAACATCATTCAACGTGCATTTTCAACTATATTGCCAGAAACACGGTTTTCAACACTTTCAGAGCGCAAAAACACTATTCCCACGTTTTCAACATCGCTCAGCATTCAATTTAAAGGAGAATGCCTGAAAAGGTTTTTGGAGTCACTCAGAGCCCAAAAACTCTGTTCTCAGCTTTGAACAACACTCAGCATTCAGATTTCAGTAGACTGTCAGAAACACAATTTTCACCCTCTCCAAGCCCAAAAACTCTGTTCCCAGCTTTGAACAACACACAGCACTCATTTTCCAGAAGTGCATCAGAAACGCCGTTTTCTACACTTTCACAACGCAAAAACGCGATTCCCGGGTTTTAACATCATTCAGCGTGCAGTTTCAACTATATTGCCAGAAACACGGTTTTCAACACTTTCAGAGCGCAAAAACACGATTCCCACGTTTTCAACATCGCTCAGCATTCAATTTAAAGGAGAATGCCTGAAAAGGTTTTTGGAGTCACTCAGAGCCCAAAAACTCTGTTCCCAGCTTTGAACAACACACAGCACTCATTTTCCAGAAGTGCATCAGAAAAGCTGTTTTCGACACTTTCAGAGCGCAAAAACGCGATTCCTGGGTTTTAACATCATTCAGCGTGCAGTTTCAACTATATTGCCAGAAACACGGTTTTCAACACTTTCAGAGCGCAAAAACACGATTCCCACGTTTTCAACATCGCTCAGCATTCAGTTTAAAGGAGAATGCCTGAAAAGGTTTTTGGAGTCACTCAGAGCCCAAAAACTCTGTTCTCAGCTTTGAACAACACTCAGCATTCAGATTTCAGTAGACTGTCAGAAACACAATTTTCACACTCTCCAAGCCCAAAAACTCTGTTCCCAGCTTTGAACAACACACAGCATTCATTTTCCAGAAGTGCATCAAAAACGCCGTTTTCTACACTTTCACAACGCAAAAACGCGATTCCCGGGTTTTAACATCATTCAGCGTGCAGTTTCAATGATATTGCGAGAAACCCTGTTTTCGACACTTTCAGAGCGCAAAAACGCGATTCCTGGGTTTTAACATCATTCAACGTGCAGTTTCATCTATATTGCCAGAAACACGGTTTTCAACACTTTCAGAGCGCAGAAACACGATTCCCACGTTTTCAACATCGCTCAGCATTCAATTTAAAGGAGAATGCCTGGAAAGGTTTTTGGAGTCACTCAGAGCCCAAAAACTCTGTTCTCAGCTTTGAACAATACTCAGCATTCAGATTTCAGTAGACTGTCAGAAACACAATTTTCACCCTCTCCAAGCCCAAAAACTCTGTTCCCAGCTTTGAACAACACACAGCACTCATTTTCCAGAAGTGCATCAAAAAAGCTGTTTTCGACACTTTCAGAGCGCAAAAACGCGATTCCTGGGTTTTAACATCATTCAGCGTGCAGTTTCAACTATATTGCCAGAAACACGGTTTTCAACACTTTCAGAGCGCAAAAACACGATTCCCACGTTTTCAACATCGCTCAGCATTCAATTTAAAGGAGAATGCCTGAAAAGGTTTTTGGAGTCACTCAGAGCCCAAAAACTCTGTTCTCAGCTTTGAACAACACTCAGCATTCAGATTTCAGTAGACTGTCAGAAACACAATTTTCACACTCTCCAAGCCCAAAAACTCTGTTCCCAGCTTTGAACAACACACAGCATTCATTTTCCAGAAGTGCATCAAAAACGCCGTTTTCTACACTTTCACAACGCAAAAACGCGATTCCCGGGTTTTAACATCATTCAGCGTGCAGTTTCAATGATATTGCGAGAAACCCTGTTTTCGACACTTTCAGAGCGCAAAAACGCGATTCCTGGGTTTTAACATCATTCAACGTGCAGTTTCATCTATATTGCCAGAAACACGGTTTTCAACACTTTCAGAGCGCAGAAACACGATTCCCACGTTTTCAACATCGCTCAGCATTCAATTTAAAGGAGAATGCCTGGAAAGGTTTTTGGAGTCACTCAGAGCCCAAAAACTCTGTTCTCAGCTTTGAACAATACTCAGCATTCAGATTTCAGTAGACTGTCAGAAACACAATTTTCACCCTCTCCAAGCCCAAAAACTCTGTTCCCAGCTTTGAACAACACACAGCACTCATTTTCCAGAAGTGCATCAAAAAAGCTGTTTTCGACACTTTCAGAGCGCAAAAACGCGATTCCAGGGTTTTAACATCATTCAGCGTGCAGTTTCAACTATATTGCCAGAAACACGGTTTTCAACACTTTCAGAGCGCAAAAACACGATTCCCACATTTTCAACATCGCTCAGCATGCAATTTAAAGGAGAATGCCTGAAAAGGTTTTTGGAGTCACTCAGAGCCCAAAAACTCTGTTCTCAGCTTTGAACAACACTCAGCATTCAGATTTCAGTAGACTGTCAGAAACACAATTTTCACACTCTCCAAGCCCAAAAACTCTGTTCCCAGCTTTGAACAACACACAGCACTCATTTTCCAGAAGTGCATCAGAAAAGCTGTTTTCGACACTTTCACAACGCAAAAACTCGATTCCCGGGTTTTAACATCATTCAGCGTGCAGTTTCAACTATATTGCCAGAAACACGGTTTTCAACACTTTCAGAGCGCAAAAACACGATTCCCACGTTTTCAACATCGCTCAGCATTCAATTTAAAGGAGAATGCCTGGAAAGGTTTTTGGAGTCACTCAGAGCCCAAAAATTCTGTTCTCAGCTTTGAACAATACTCAGCATTCAGATTTCAGTAGACTGTCAGAAACACAATTTTCACCCTCTCCAAGCCCAAAAACTCTGTTCCCAGCTTTGAGCAACACACAGCACTCATTTTCCAGAAGTGCATCAAAAAAGCTGTTTTCGACACTTTCAGAGCGCAAAAACGCGATTCCCGGGTTTTAACATCATTCAGCGTGCAGTTTCAATGATATTGCGAGAAACCCTGTTTTTGACACTTTCAGAGCGCAAAAACGCGATTCCTGGGTTTTAACATCATTCAGCGTGCAGTTTCAACTATATTGCCAGAAACACGGTTTTCAACACTTTCAGAGCGCAAAAACACGATTCCCACATTTTCAACATCGCTCAGCATGCAATTTAAAGGAGAATGCCTGAAAAGGTTTTTGGAGTCACTCAGAGCCCAAAAACTCTGTTCTCAGCTTTGAACAACACTCAGCATTCAGATTTCAGTAGACTGTCAGAAACACAATTTTCACACTCTCCAAGCCCAAAAACTCTGTTCCCAGCTTTGAACAACACACAGCATTCATTTTCCAGAAGTGCATCAGAACGCAGTTTTCGACACTTTCACAACGCAAAAACGCGATTCCCGGGTTTTAACATCATTCAGCATGCAGTTTCAATGATATTGCGACAATCCCTGTTTTCGACACTTTCAGAGCGCAAAAACGCGATTCCTGGGTTTTAACATCAATCAACGTGCAGTTTCAACTATATTGCCAGAAACACGGTTTTCAACACTTTCAGAGCGCAAAAACACGATTCCCACGTTTTCAACATCGCTCAGCATTCAATTTAAAGGAGAATGCCTGGAAAGGTTTTTGGAGTCACTCAGAGCCCAAAAATTCTGTTCTCAGCTTTGAACAATACTCAGCATTCAGATTTCAGTAGACTGTCAGAAACACAATTTTCACCCTCTCCAAGCCCAAAAACTCTGTTCCCAGCTTTGAACAACACACAGCACTCATTTTCCAGAAGTGCATCAAAAAAGCTGTTTTCGACACTTTCAGAGCGCAAAAACGCGATTCCCGGGTTTTAACATCATTCAGCGTGCAGTTTCAATGATATTGCGAGAAACCCTGTTTTTGACACTTTCAGAGCGCAAAAACGCGATTCCTGGGTTTTAACATCATTCAGCGTGCAGTTTCAACTATATTGCCAGAAACACGGTTTTCAACACTTTCAGAGCACAAAAACACGATTCCCACATTTTCAACATCGCTCAGCATGCAATTTAAAGGAGAATGCCTGAAAAGGTTTTTGGAGTCACTCAGAGCCCAAAAACTCTGTTCTCAGCTTTGAACAACACACAGCATTCATTTTCCAGAAGTGCATCAAAAAAGCTGTTTTCGACACTTTCAGAGCGCAAAGACGCGATTCCTGGGTTTTAACATCATTCAACGTGCAGTTTCAACTATATTGCCAGAAACACGGTATTCAACACTTTCAGAGCGCAAAAACACGATTCCCACGTTTTCAACATCGCTCAGCATTCAATTTAAAGGAGTATGCCTGAAAAGGTTTTTGGAGTCACTCAGAGCCCAAAAACTCTGTTCTCAGCTTTGAACAACACTCAGCATTCAGATTTCAGTAGACTGCCAGAAACACAATTTTCACACTCTCCAAGCCCAAAAACTCTGTTCCCAGCTTTGAACAACACACAGCATTCATTTTCCAGAAGTGCATCAGAAACGCTGTTTTCGACACTTTCAGAGCGCAAAAACGCGATTCCTGGGTTTTAACATCATTCAACGTGCAGTTTCAATGATATTGCCAGAAACACGGTTTTCAACACTTTCAGAGCGCAGAAACACGATTCCCACGTTTTCAACATCGCTCAGCATTGAATTTAAAGGAGAATGCCTGGAAAGGTTTTTGGAGTCACTCAGAGCCCAAAAACTCTGTTCTCAGCTTTGAACAATACTCAGCATTCAGATTTCAGTAGACTGTCAGAAACACAATTTTCACACTCTCCAAGCCCAAAAACTCTGTTCCCAGCTTTGAACAACACACTGCACTCATTTTCCAGAAGTGCATCAGAAAAGCTGTTTTCGACACTTCCAGAGCGCAAAAACGCGATTCCTGGGTTTTAACATCATTCAACGTGCAGTTTCAACTATATTGCCAGAAACACGGTTTTCAACACTTTCAGAGCGCAAAAACACGATTCCCACGTTTTCAACATCGCTCAGCATTCAATTTAAAGGAGAATGCCTGAAAAGGTTTTTGGAGTCACTCAGAGCCCAAAAACTCTGTTCTCAGCTTTGAACAACACTCAGCATTCAGATTTCAGTAGACTGCCAGAAACACAATTTTCACACTCTCCAAGCCCAAAAACTCTGTTCCCAGCTTTGAACAACACACAGCATTCATTTTCCAGAAGTGCATCAGAAACGCCGTTTTCTACACTTTCACAACGCAAAAACGCGATTCCCGGGTTTTAACATCATTCAGCATGCAGTTTCAATGATATTGCGAGAAACCCTGTTTTCGACACTTTCAGAGCGCAAAAACGCGATTCCTGGGTTTTAACATCAATCAACGTGCAGTTTCAACTATATTGCCAGAAACACGGTTTTCAACACTTTCAGAGCGCAAAAACACGATTCCCACGTTTTCAACATCGCTCAGCATTCAATTTAAAGGAGAATGCCTGAAAAGGTTTTTGGAGTCACTCAGAGCCCAAAAACTCTGTTCTCAGCTTTGAACAACACTCAGCATTCAGATTTCAGTAGACTGTCAGAAACACAATTTTCACACTCTCCAAGCCCAAAAACTCTGTTCCCAGCTTTGAACAACACACAGCATTCATTTTCCAGAAGTGCATCAGAAACGCCGTTTTCTACACTTTCACAACGCAAAAACGCGATTCCCGGGTTTTAACATCATTCAGCGTGCAGTTTCAATGATATTGCGAGAAACCCTGTTTTCGACACTTTCAGAGCGCAAAAACGCGATTCCTGGGTTTTAACATCATTCAACGTGCAGTTTCATCTATATTGCCAGAAACACGGTTTTCAACACTTTCAGAACGCAGAAACATGATTCCCACGTTTTCAACATCGCTCAGCATTCAGTTTAAAGGAGAATGCCTGGAAAGGTTTTTCGAGTCACTCAGAGCCCAAAAACTCTGTTCTCAGCTTTGAACAATACTCAGCATTCAGATTTCAGTAGACTGTCAGAAACACAATTTTCACCCTCTCCAAGCCCAAAAACTCTGTTCCCAGCTTTGAACAACACACAGCACTCATTTTCCAGAAGTGCATCAAAAAAGCTGTTTTCGACACTTTCAGAGCGCAAAAACGCGATTCCCGGGTTTTAACATCATTCAGCGTGCAGTTTCAACTATATTGCCAGAAACACGGTTTTCAACACTTTCAGAGCGCAAAAACACGATTCCCACGTTTTCAACATCGCTCAGCATTCAATTTAAAGGAGAATGCCTGAAAAGGTTTTTGGAGTCACTCAGAGCCCAAAAACTCTGTTCCCAGCTTTGAACAACACACAGCACTCATTTTCCAGAAGTGCATCAAAAAAGCTGTTTTCGACACTTTCAGAGCGCAAAAACGCGATTCCTGGGTTTTAACATCATTCAGCGTGCAGTTTCAACTATATTGCCAGAAACACGGTTTTCAACACTTTCAGAGCGCAAAAACACGATTCCCACGTTTTCAACATCGCTCAGCATTCAATTTAAAGGAGAATGCCTGAAAAGGTTTTTGGAGTCACTCAGAGCCCAAAAACTCTGTTCTCAGCTTTGAACAACACTCAGCATTCAGATTTCAGTAGACTGTCAGAAACACAATTTTCACACTCTCCAAGCCCAAAAACTCTGTTCCCAGCTTTGAACAACACACAGCATTCATTTTCCAGAAGTGCATCAGAAACGCCGTTTTCTACACTTTCACAACGCAAAAACGCGATTCCCGGGTTTTAACATCATTCAGCGTGCAGTTTCAATGATATTGCGAGAAACCCTGTTTTCGACACTTTCAGAGCGCAAAAACGCGATTCCTGGGTTTTAACATCATTCAACGTGCAGTTTCATCTATATTGCCAGAAACACGGTTTTCAACACTTTCAGAGCGCAGAAACACGATTCCCACGTTTTCAACATCGCTCAGCATTCAATTTAAAGGAGAATGCCTGGAAAGGTTTTTGGAGTCACTCAGAGCCCAAAAACTCTGTTCTCAGCTTTGAACAATACTCAGCATTCAGATTTCAGTAGACTGTCAGAAACACAATTTTCACCCTCTCCAAGCCCAAAAACTCTGTTCCCAGCTTTGAACAACACACAGCACTCATTTTCCAGAAGTGCATCAAAAAAGCTGTTTTCGACACTTTCAGAGCGCAAAAACGCGATTCCTGGGTTTTAACATCATTCAGCGTGCAGTTTCAACTATATTGCCAGAAACACGGTTTTCAACACTTTCAGAGCGCAAAAACACGATTCCCACGTTTTCAACATCGCTCAGCATTCAATTTAAAGGAGAATGCCTGAAAAGGTTTTTGGAGTCACTCAGAGCCCAAAAACTCTGTTCTCAGCTTTGAACAACACTCAGCATTCAGATTTCAGTAGACTGTCAGAAACACAATTTTCACACTCTCCAAGCCCAAAAACTCTGTTCCCAGCTTTGAACAACACACAGCATTCATTTTCCAGAAGTGCATCAAAAACGCCGTTTTCTACACTTTCACAACGCAAAAACGCGATTCCCGGGTTTTAACATCATTCAGCGTGCAGTTTCAATGATATTGCGAGAAACCCTGTTTTCGACACTTTCAGAGCGCAAAAACGCGATTCCTGGGTTTTAACATCATTCAACGTGCAGTTTCATCTATATTGCCAGAAACACGGTTTTCAACACTTTCAGAGCGCAGAACACGATTCCCACGTTTTCAACATCGCTCAGCATGCAATTTAAAGGAGAATGCCTGGAAAGGTTTTTGGAGTCACTCAGAGCCCAAAAACTCTGTTCTCAGCTTTGAACAATACTCAGCATTCAGATTTCAGTAGACTGCCAGAAACACAATTTTCACACTCTCCAAGCCCAAAAACTCTGTTCCCAGCTTTGAACAACACACAGCATTCATTTTAAAGAAGTGCATCAGAAACGCCGTTTTCGACACTTTCACAACGCAAAAAAGCGATTCCCGGGTTTTAACATCATTCAGCGTGCAGTTTCAATGATATTGCGAGAAACCCTGTTTTCGACACTTTCAGAGCGCAATAACGCGATTCCTGGGTTTTAACATCATTCAACGTGCATTTTCAACTATATTGCCAGAAACACGGTTTTCAACACTTTCAGAGCGCAAAAACACGATTCCCACGTTTTCAACATCGCTCAGCATTCAATTTAAAGGAGAATGCCTGAAAAGGTTTTTCGAGTCACTCAGAGCCCAAAAACTCTGTTCTCAGCTTTGAACAACACTCAGCATTCAGATTTCAGTAGACTGTCAGAAACACAATTTTCACCCTCTCCAAGCCCAAAAACTCTGTTCCCAGCTTTGAACAACACACAGCACTCATTTTCCAGAAGTGCATCAAAAAAGCTGTTTTCGACACTTTCAGAGCGCAAAAACGCGATTCCTGGGTTTTAACATCATTCAACGTGCAGTTTCAACTATATTGCCAGAAACACGGTATTCAACACTTTCAGAGCGCAAAAACACGATTCCCACGTTTTCAACATCGCTCAGCATTCAATTTAAAGGAGTATGCCTGAAAAGGTTTTTGGAGTCACTCAGAGCCCAAAAACTCTGTTCTCAGCTTTGAACAACACTCAGCATTCAGATTTCAGTAGACTGCCAGAAACACAATTTTCACACTCTCCAAGCCCAAAAACTCTGTTCCCAGCTTTGAACAACACACAGCATTCATTTTCCAGAAGTGCATCAGAAACGCTGTTTTCGACACTTTCAGAGCGCAAAAACGCGATTCCTGGGTTTTAACATCATTCAACGTGCAGTTTCAATGATATTGCCAGAAACACGGTTTTCAACACTTTCAGAGCGCAAAAACACGATTCCCACGTTTTCAACATCGCTCAGCATTCAATTTAAAGGAGAATGCCTGGAAAGGTTTTTGGAGTCACTCAGAGCCCAAAAACTCTGTTCTCAGCTTTGAACAATACTCAGCATTCAGATTTCAGTAGACTGTCAGAAACACAATTTTCACACTCTCCAAGCCCAAAAACTCTGTTCCCAGCTTTGAACAACACACTGCACTCATTTTCCAGAAGTGCATCAGAAAAGCTGTTTTCGACACTTCCAGAGCGCAAAAACGCGATTCCTGGGTTTTAACATCATTCAACGTGCAGTTTCAACTATATTGCCAGAAACACGGTTTTCAACACTTTCAGAGCGCAAAAACACGATTCCCACGTTTTCAACATCGCTCAGCATTCAATTTAAAGGAGAATGCCTGAAAAGGTTTTTGGAGTCACTCAGAGCCCAAAAACTCTGTTCTCAGCTTTGAACAACACTCAGCATTCAGATTTCAGTAGACTGCCAGAAACACAATTTTCACACTCTCCAAGCCCAAAAACTCTGTTCCCAGCTTTGAACAACACACAGCATTCATTTTCCAGAAGTGCATCAGAAACGCCGTTTTCTACACTTTCACAACGCAAAAACGCGATTCCCGGGTTTTAACATCATTCAGCATGCAGTTTCAATGATATTGCGAGAAACCCTGTTTTCGACACTTTCAGAGCGCAAAAATGCGATTCCTGGGTTTTAACATCATTCAACGTGCAGTTTCAACTATATTGCCAGAAACACGGTTTTCAACACTTTCAGAGCGCAAAAACACGATTCCCACGTTTTCAACATCGCTCAGCATTCAATTTAAAGGAGAATGCCTGAAAAGGTTTTTGGAGTCACTCAGAGCCCAAAAACTCTGTTCTCAGCTTTGAACAACACTCAGCATTCAGATTTCAGTAGACTGTCAGAAACACAATTTTCACACTCTCCAAGCCCAAAAACTCTGTTCCCAGCTTTGAACAACACACAGCATTCATTTTCCAGAAGTGCATCAAAAACGCCGTTTTCTACACTTTCACAACGCAAAAACGCGATTCCCGGGTTTTAACATCATTCAGCGTGCAGTTTCAATGATATTGCGAGAAACCCTGTTTTCGACACTTTCAGAGCGCAAAAACGCGATTCCTGGGTTTTAACATCATTCAACGTGCAGTTTCATCTATATTGCCAGAAACACGGTTTTCAACACTTTCAGAGCGCAGAAACACGATTCCCACGTTTTCAACATCGCTCAGCATTCAATTTAAAGGAGAATGCCTGGAAAGGTTTTTCGAGTCACTCAGAGCCCAAAAACTCTGTTCTCAGCTTTGAACAATACTCAGCATTCAGATTTCAGTAGACTGTCAGAAACACAATTTTCACCCTCTCCAAGCCCAAAAACTCTGTTCCCAGCTTTGAACAACACACAGCACTCATTTTCCAGAAGTGCATCAAAAAAGCTGTTTTCGACACTTTCAGAGCGCAAAAACGCGATTCCTGGGTTTTAACATCATTCAGCGTGCAGTTTCAACTATATTGCCAGAAACACGGTTTTCAACACTTTCAGAGCGCAAAAACACGATTCCCACATTTTCAACATCGCTCAGCATGCAATTTAAAGGAGAATGCCTGAAAAGGTTTTTGGAGTCACTCAGAGCCCAAAAACTCTGTTCTCAGCTTTGAACAACACTCAGCATTCAGATTTCAGTAGACTGTCAGAAACACAATTTTCACACTCTCCAAGCCCAAAAACTCTGTTCCCAGCTTTGAACAACACACAGCACTCATTTTCCAGAAGTGCATCAGAAAAGCTGTTTTCGACACTTTCACAACGCAAAAACTCGATTCCCGGGTTTTAACATCATTCAGCGTGCAGTTTCAACTATATTGCCAGAAACACGGTTTTCAACACTTTCAGAGCGCAAAAACACGATTCCCACGTTTTCAACATCGCTCAGCATTCAATTTAAAGGAGAATGCCTGGAAAGGTTTTTGGAGTCACTCAGAGCCCAAAAACTCTGTTCTCAGCTTTGAACAATACTCAGCATTCAGATTTCAGTAGACTGTCAGAAACACAATTTTCACCCTCTCCAAGCCCAAAAACTCTGTTCCCAGCTTTGAACAACACACAGCACTCATTTTCCAGAAGTGCATCAAAAAAGCTGTTTTCGACACTTTCAGAGCGCAAAAACGCGATTCCCGGGTTTTAACATCATTCAGCGTGCAGTTTCAATGATATTGCGAGAAACCCTGTTTTTGACACTTTCAGAGCGCAAAAACGCGATTCCTGGGTTTTAACATCATTCAGCGTGCAGTTTCAACTATATTGCCAGAAACACGGTTTTCAACACTTTCAGAGCGCAAAAACACGATTCCCACATTTTCAACATCGCTCAGCATGCAATTTAAAGGAGAATGCCTGAAAAGGTTTTTGGAGTCACTCAGAGCCCAAAAACTCTGTTCTCAGCTTTGAACAACACTCAGCATTCAGATTTCAGTAGACTGTCAGAAACACAATTTTCACACTCTCCAAGCCCAAAAACTCTGTTCCCAGCTTTGAACAACACACAGCATTCATTTTCCAGGAGTGCATCAGAACGCAGTTTTCGACACTTTCACAACGCAAAAACGCGATTCCCGGGTTTTAACATCATTCAGCATGCAGTTTCAATGATATTGCGACAATCCCTGTTTTCGACACTTTCAGAGCGCAAAAACGCGATTCCTGGGTTTTAACATCAATCAACGTGCAGTTTCAACTATATTGCCAGAAACACGGTTTTCAACACTTTCAGAGCGCAAAAACACGATTCCCACGTTTTCAACATCGCTCAGCATTCAATTTAAAGGAGAATGCCTGAAAAGGTTTTTGGAGTCACTCAGAGCCCAAAAACTCTGTTCTCAGCTTTGAACAATACTCAGCATTCAGATTTCAGTAGACTGTCAGAAACACAATTTTCACACTCTCCAAGCCCAAAAACTCTGTTCCCAGCTTTGAACAACACACAGCACTCATTTTCCAGAAGTGCATCAAAAAAGCTGTTTTCGACACTTTCAGAGCGCAAAAACGCGATTCCCGGGTTTTAACATCATTCAGCGTGCAGTTTCAACTATATTGCCAGAAACACGGTTTTCAACACTTTCAGAGCGCAAAAACACGATTCCCACGTTTTCAACATCGCTCAGCATTCAATTTAAAGGAGAATGCCTGAAAAGGTTTTTGGAGTCACTCAGAGCCCAAAAACTCTGTTCCCAGCTTTGAACAACACACAGCACTCATTTTCCAGAAGTGCATCAAAAAAGCTGTTTTCGACACTTTCAGAGCGCAAAAACGCGATTCCTGGGTTTTAACATCATTCAGCGTGCAGTTTCAACTATATTGCCAGAAACACGGTTTTCAACACTTTCAGAGCGCAAAAACACGATTCCCACATTTTCAACATCGCTCAGCATGCAATTTAAAGGAGAATGCCTGAAAAGGTTTTTGGAGTCACTCAGAGCCCAAAAACTCTGTTCTCAGCTTTGAACAACACTCAGCATTCAGATTTCAGTAGACTGCCAGAAACACAATTTTCACACTCTCCAAGCCCAAAAACTCTGTTCCCAGCTTTGAACAACACACAGCATTCATTTTAAAGAAGTGCATCAGAAACGCCGTTTTCGACACTTTCACAACGCAAAAAAGCGATTCCCGGGTTTTAACATCATTCAGCGTGCAGTTTCAATGATATTGCGAGAAACCCTGTTTTCGACACTTTCAGAGCGCAAAAACGCGATTCCTGGATTTTAACATCATTCAACGTGCATTTTCAACTATATTGCCAGAAACACGGTTTTCAACACTTTCAGAGCGCAAAAACACGATTCCCACGTTTTCAACATCGCTCAGCATTCAATTTAAAGGAGAATGCCTGAAAAGGTTTTTCGAGTCACTCAGAGCCCAAAAACTCTGTTCTCAGCTTTGAACAACACTCAGCATTCAGATTTCAGTAGACTGTCAGAAACACAATTTTCACCCTCTCCAAGCCCAAAAACTCTGTTCCCAGCTTTGAACAACACACAGCACTCATTTTCCAGAAGTGCATCAAAAAAGCTGTTTTCGACACTTTCAGAGCGCAAAAACGCGATTCCTGGGTTTTAACATCATTCAACGTGCAGTTTCAACTATATTGCCAGAAACACGGTATTCAACACTTTCAGAGCGCAAAAACACGATTCCCACGTTTTCAACATCGCTCAGCATTCAATTTAAAGGAGTATGCCTGAAAAGGTTTTTGGAGTCACTCCGAGCCCAAAAACTCTGTTCTCAGCTTTGAACAACACTCAGCATTCAGATTTCAGTAGACTGCCAGAAACACAATTTTCACACTCTCCAAGCCCAAAAACTCTGTTCCCAGCTTTGAACAACACACAGCATTCATTTTCCAGAAGTGCATCAGAAACGCTGTTTTCGACACTTTCAGAGCGCAAAAACGCGATTCCTGGGTTTTAACATCATTCAACGTGCAGTTTCAATGATATTGCCAGAAACACGGTTTTCAACACTTTCAGAGCGCAGAAACACGATTCCCACGTTTTCAACATCGCTCAGCATTCAATTTAAAGGAGAATGCCTGAAAAGGTTTTTGGAGTCACTCAGAGCCCAAAAACTCTGTTCTCAGCTTTGAACAACACTCAGCATTCAGATTTCAGTAGACTGTCAGAAACACAATTTTCACACTCTCCAAGCCCAAAAACTCTGTTCCCAGCTTTGAACAACACACTGCACTCATTTTCCAGAAGTGCATCAGAAAAGCTGTTTTCGACACTTTCAGAGCGCAAAAACGCGATTCCTGGGTTTTAACATCATTCAACGTG
The DNA here is from genome assembly GCF_013368585.1 of Megalops cyprinoides. Lineage (NCBI taxonomy): Eukaryota > Metazoa > Chordata > Actinopteri > Elopiformes > Megalopidae > Megalops > Megalops cyprinoides. Next base: position 28,018 of record NW_023494761.1, on the reverse strand, counting down.
CAGTTTCAACTATATTGCCAGAAACACGGTTTTCAACACTTTCAGAGCGCAAAAACACGATTCCCACGTTTTCAACATCGCTCAGCATTCAATTTAAAGGAGAATGCCTGAAAAGGTTTTTGGAGTCACTCAGAGCCCAAAAACTCTGTTCTCAGCTTTGAACAACACTCAGCATTCAGATTTCAGTAGACTGCCAGAAACACAATTTTCACACTCTCCAAGCCCAAAAACTCTGTTCCCAGCTTTGAACAACACACAGCATTCATTTTCCAGAAGTGCATCAGAAACGCCGTTTTCTACACTTTCACAACGCAAAAACGCGATTCCCGGGTTTTAACATCATTCAGCATGCAGTTTCAATGATATTGCGAGAAACCCTGTTTTCGACACTTTCAGAGCGCAAAAACGCGATTCCTGGGTTTTAACATCAATCAACGTGCAGTTTCAACTATATTGCCAGAAACACGGTTTTCAACACTTTCAGAGCGCAAAAACACGATTCCCACGTTTTCAACATCGCTCAGCATTCAATTTAAAGGAGAATGCCTGAAAAGGTTTTTGGAGTCACTCAGAGCCCAAAAACTCTGTTCTCAGCTTTGAACAACACTCAGCATTCAGATTTCAGTAGACTGTCAGAAACACAATTTTCACACTCTCCAAGCCCAAAAACTCTGTTCCCAGCTTTGAACAACACACAGCATTCATTTTCCAGAAGTGCATCAGAAACGCCGTTTTCTACACTTTCACAACGCAAAAACGCGATTCCCGGGTTTTAACATCATTCAGCGTGCAGTTTCAATGATATTGCGAGAAACCCTGTTTTCGACACTTTCAGAGCGCAAAAACGCGATTCCTGGGTTTTAACATCATTCAACGTGCAGTTTCATCTATATTGCCAGAAACACGGTTTTTCAACACTTTCAGAACGCAGAAACATGATTCCCACGTTTTCAACATCGCTCAGCATTCAGTTTAAAGGAGAATGCCTGGAAAGGTTTTTCGAGTCACTCAGAGCCCAAAAACTCTGTTCTCAGCTTTGAACAATACTCAGCATTCAGATTTCAGTAGACTGTCAGAAACACAATTTTCACCCTCTCCAAGCCCAAAAACTCTGTTCCCAGCTTTGAACAACACACAGCACTCATTTTCCAGAAGTGCATCAAAAAAGCTGTTTTCGACACTTTCAGAGCGCAAAAACGCGATTCCCGGGTTTTAACATCATTCAGCGTGCAGTTTCAACTATATTGCCAGAAACACGGTTTTCAACACTTTCAGAGCGCAAAAACACGATTCCCACGTTTTCAACATCGCTCAGCATTCAATTTAAAGGAGAATGCCTGAAAAGGTTTTTGGAGTCACTCAGAGCCCAAAAACTCTGTTCCCAGCTTTGAACAACACACAGCACTCATTTTCCAGAAGTGCATCAAAAAAGCTGTTTTCGACACTTTCAGAGCGCAAAAACGCGATTCCTGGGTTTTAACATCATTCAGCGTGCAGTTTCAACTATATTGCCAGAAACACGGTTTTCAACACTTTCAGAGCGCAAAAACACGATTCCCACGTTTTCAACATCGCTCAGCATTCAATTTAAAGGAGAATGCCTGAAAAGGTTTTTGGAGTCACTCAGAGCCCAAAAACTCTGTTCTCAGCTTTGAACAACACTCAGCATTCAGATTTCAGTAGACTGTCAGAAACACAATTTTCACACTCTCCAAGCCCAAAAACTCTGTTCCCAGCTTTGAACAACACACAGCATTCATTTTCCAGAAGTGCATCAAAAACGCCGTTTTCTACACTTTCACAACGCAAAAACGCGATTCCCGGGTTTTAACATCATTCAGCGTGCAGTTTCAATGATATTGCGAGAAACCCTGTTTTCGACACTTTCAGAGCGCAAAAACGCGATTCCTGGGTTTTAACATCATTCAACGTGCAGTTTCATCTATATTGCCAGAAACACGGTTTTCAACACTTTCAGAGCGCAGAAACACGATTCCCACGTTTTCAACATCGCTCAGCATTCAATTTAAAGGAGAATGCCTGGAAAGGTTTTTGGAGTCACTCAGAGCCCAAAAACTCTGTTCTCAGCTTTGAACAATACTCAGCATTCAGATTTCAGTAGACTGTCAGAAACACAATTTTCACCCTCTCCAAGCCCAAAAACTCTGTTCCCAGCTTTGAACAACACACAGCACTCATTTTCCAGAAGTGCATCAAAAAAGCTGTTTTCGACACTTTCAGAGCGCAAAAACGCGATTCCTGGGTTTTAACATCATTCAGCGTGCAGTTTCAACTATATTGCCAGAAACACGGTTTTCAACACTTTCAGAGCGCAAAAACACGATTCCCACATTTTCAACATCGCTCAGCATGCAATTTAAAGGAGAATGCCTGAAAAGGTTTTTGGAGTCACTCAGAGCCCAAAAACTCTGTTCTCAGCTTTGAACAACACTCAGCATTCAGATTTCAGTAGACTGCCAGAAACACAATTTTCACACTCTCCAAGCCCAAAAACTCTGTTCCCAGCTTTGAACAACACACAGCATTCATTTTCCAGAAGTGCATCAGAAACGCCGTTTTCTACACTTTCACAACGCAAAAACGCGATTCCCGGGTTTTAACATCATTCAGCGTGCAGTTTCAATGATATTGCGAGAAACCCTGTTTTCGACACTTTCAGAGCGCAAAAACGCGATTCCTGGGTTTTAACATCATTCAACGTGCAGTTTCATCTATATTGCCAGAAACACGGTATTCAACACTTTCAGAGCGCAAAAACACGATTCCCACGTTTTCAACATCGCTCAGCATTCAATTTAAAGGAGAATGCCTGAAAAGGTTTTTGGAGTCACTCAGAGCCCAAAAACTCTGTTCTCAGCTTTGAACAACACTCAGCATTCAGATTTCAGTAGACTGCCAGAAACACAATTTTCACACTCTCCAAGCCCAAAAACTCTGTTCTCAGCTTTGAACAACACTCAGCATTCAGATTTCAGTAGACTGTCAGAAACACAATTTTCACACTCTCCAAGCCCAAAAACTCTGTTCCCAGCTTTGAACAACACACAGCATTCATTTTCCAGAAGTGCATCAGAAACGCCGTTTTCTACACTTTCACAAGGCAAAAACGCGATTCCCGGGTTTTAAAATCATTCAGCGTGCAGTTTCAATGATATTGCGAGAAACCCTGTTTTCGACACTTTCAGAGCGCAAAAACGCTATTCCTGGGTTTTAACATCATTCAACGTGCATTTTCAACTATATTGCCAGAAACACGGTTTTCAAAACTTTCAGAGCGCAAAAACACGATTCCCACGTTTTCAACATCGCTCAGCATTCAATTTAAAGGAGAATGCCTGGAAAGGTTTTTGGAGTCACTCAGAGCCCAAAACTCTGTTCTCAGCTTTGAACAATACTCAGCATTCAGATTTCAGTAGACTGTCAGAAACACAATTTTTCACACTCTCCAAGCCCAAAAACTCTGTTCCCAGCTTTGAACAACACACAGCACTCATTTTCCAGAAGTGCATCAAAAAAGCTGTTTTCGACACTTTCAGAGCGCAAAAACGCGATTCCCGGGTTTTAACATCATTCAGCGTGCAGTTTCAACTATATTGCCAGAAACACGGTTTTCAACACTTTCAGAGCGCAAAAACACGATTCCCACGTTTTCAACATCGCTCAGCATTCAATTTAAAGGAGAATGCCTGAAAAGGTTTTTGGAGTCACTCAGAGCCAAAAACTCTGTTCCCAGCTTTGAACAACACACAGCACTCATTTTCCAGAAGTGCATCAAAAAAGCTGTTTTCGACACTTTCAGAGCGCAAAAACGCGATTCCTGGGTTTTAACATCATTCAGCGTGCAGTTTCAACTATATTGCCAGAAACACGGTTTTCAACACTTTCAGAGCGCAAAAACACGATTCCCACATTTTCAACATCGCTCAGCATGCAATTTAAAGGAGAATGCCTGAAAAGGTTTTTGGAGTCACTCAGAGCCCAAAAACTCTGTTCTCAGCTTTGAACAACACTCAGCATTCAGATTTCAGTAGACTGTCAGAAACACAATTTTCACACTCTCCAAGCCCAAAAAACTCTGTTCCCAGCTTTGAACAACACACAGCATTCATTTTCCAGAAGTGCATCAGAAACGCCGTTTTCTACACTTTCACAACGCAAAAACGCGATTCCCGGGTTTTAACATCATTCAGCGTGCAGTTTCAATGATATTGCGAGAAACCCTGTTTTCGACACTTTCAGAGCGCAAAAACGCGATTCCTGGGTTTTAACATCATTCAACGTGCAGTTTCAACTATATTGCCAGAAACACGGTATTCAACACTTTCAGAGCGCAAAAACACGATTCCCACGTTTTCAACATCGCTCAGCATTCAATTTAAAGGAGAATGCCTGAAAAGGTTTTTGGAGTCACTCAGAGCCCAAAAACTCTGTTCTCAGCTTTGAACAACACTCAGCATTCAGATTTCAGTAGACTGCCAGAAACACAATTTTCACACTCTCCAAGCCCAAAAACTCTGTTCTCAGCTTTGAACAACACTCAGCATTCAGATTTCAGTAGACTGCCAGAAACACAATTTTCACACTCTCCAAGCCCAAAAACTCTGTTCCCAGCTTTGAACAACACACAGCATTCATTTTCCAGAAGTGCATCAGAAACGCCGTTTTCTACACTTTCACAAGGCAAAAACGCGATTCCCGGGTTTTAAAATCATTCAGCGTGCAGTTTCAATGATATTGCGAGAAACCCTGTTTTTCGACACTTTCAGAGCGCAAAAACGCTATTCCTGGGTTTTAACATCATTCAACGTGCATTTTCAACTATATTGCCAGAAACACGGTTTTCAACACTTTCAGAGCGCAAAAACACGATTCCCACGTTTTCAACATCGCTCAGCATTCAATTTAAAGGAGAATGCCTGAAAAGGTTTTTGGAGTCTCTCAGAGCCCAAAACTCTGTTCTCAGCTTTGAACAACACTCAGCATTCAGATTTCAGTAGACTGTCAGAAACACAATTTTCACACTCTCCAAGCCCAAAAACTCTGTTCCCAGCTTTGAACAACACACAGCATTCATTTTCCAGAAGTGCATCAGAACGCAGTTTTCGACACTTTCACAACGCAAAAACGCGATTCCCGGGTTTTAACATCATTCAGCATGCAGTTTCAATGATATTGCGACAATCCCTGTTTTCGACACTTTCACAACGCAAAAAAGCGATTCCCGGGTTTTAACATCATTCAGCGTGCAGTTTCAATGATATTGCGAGAAACCCTGTTTTCGACACTTTCAGAGCGCAGAAACACGATTCCTGGGTTTTAACATCATTCAACGTGCATTTTCAACTATATTGCCAGAAACACGGTTTTCAACACTTTCAGAGCGCAAAAACACGATTCCCACGTTTTCAACATCGCTCAGCATTCAATTTAAAGGAGAATGCCTGAAAAGGTTTTTCGAGTCACTCAGAGCCCAAAAACTCTGTTCTCAGCTTTGAACAACACTCAGCATTCAGATTTCAGTAGACTGTCAGAAACACAATTTTCACCCTCTCCAAGCCCAAAAACTCTGTTCCCAGCTTTGAACAACACACAGCACTCATTTTCCAGAAGTGCATCAAAAAAGCTGTTTTCGACACTTTCAGAGCGCAAAAACGCGATTCCTGGGTTTTAACATCATTCAACGTGCAGTTTCAACTATATTGCCAGAAACACGGTATTCAACACTTTCAGAGCGCAAAAACACGATTCCCACGTTTTCAACATCGCTCAGCATTCAATTTAAAGGAGTATGCCTGAAAAGGTTTTTGGAGTCACTCAGAGCCCAAAAACTCTGTTCTCAGCTTTGAACAACACTCAGCATTCAGATTTCAGTAGACTGCCAGAAACACAATTTTCACCCTCTCCAAGCCCAAAAACTCTGTTCCCAGCTTTGAACAACACACAGCATTCATTTTCCAGAAGTGCATCAGAAACGCTGTTTTCGACACTTTCAGAGCGCAAAAACGCGATTCCTGGGTTTTAACATCATTCAACGTGCAGTTTCAATGATATTGCCAGAAACACGGTTTTCAACACTTTCAGAGCGCAGAAACACGATTCCCACGTTTTCAACATCGCTCAGCATTCAATTTAAAGGAGAATGCCTGGAAAGGTTTTTGGAGTCACTCAGAGCCCAAAAACTCTGTTCTCAGCTTTGAACAATACTCAGCATTCAGATTTCAGTAGACTGTCAGAAACACAATTTTCACACTCTCCAAGCCCAAAAACTCTGTTCCCAGCTTTGAACAACACACTGCACTCATTTTCCAGAAGTGCATCAGAAAAGCTGTTTTCGACACTTTCAGAGCGCAAAAACGCGATTCCTGGGTTTTAACATCATTCAACGTGCAGTTTCAACTATATGCCAGAAACACGGTTTTCAACACTTTCAGAGCGCAAAAACACGATTCCCACGTTTTCAACATCGCTCAGCATTCAATTTAAAGGAGAATGCCTGAAAAGGTTTTTGGAGTCACTCAGAGCCCAAAAACTCTGTTCTCAGCTTTGAACAACACTCAGCATTCAGATTTCAGTAGACTGCCAGAAACACAATTTTCACACTCTCCAAGCCCAAAAACTCTGTTCCCAGCTTTGAACAACACACAGCATTCATTTTCCAGAAGTGCATCAGAAACGCCGTTTTCTACACTTTCACAACGCAAAAACGCGATTCCCGGGTTTTAACATCATTCAGCGTGCAGTTTCAATGATATTGCGAGAAACCCTGTTTTCGACACTTTCAGAGCGCAAAAACGCGATTCCTGGGTTTTAACATCATTCAGCGTGCAGTTTCAACTATATTGCCAGAAACACGGTTTTCAACACTTTCAGAGCGCAAAAACACGATTCCCACGTTTTTCAACATCGCTCAGCATTCAATTTAAAGGAGAATGCCTGAAAAGGTTTTTGGAGTCACTCAGAGCCCAAAAACTCTGTTCTCAGCTTTGAACAACACTCAGCATTCAGATTTCAGGAGACTGTCAGAAACACAATTTTCACACTCTCCAAGCCCAAAAACTCTGTTCCCAGCTTTGAACAACACACAGCATTCATTTTCCAGAAGTGCATCAAAAACGCCGTTTTCTACACTTTCACAACGCAAAAACGCGATTCCCGGGTTTTAACATCATTCAGCGTGCAGTTTCAATGATATTGCGAGAAACCCTGTTTTCGACACTTTCAGAGCGCAAAAACGCGATTCCTGGGTTTTAACATCATTCAACGTGCAGTTTCATCTATATTGCCAGAAACACGGTTTTCAACACTTTCAGAGCGCAGAAACACGATTCCCACGTTTTCAACATCGCTCAGCATTCAATTTAAAGGAGAATGCCTGGAAAGGTTTTTGGAGTCACTCAGAGCCCAAAAACTCTGTTCTCAGCTTTGAACAATACTCAGCATTCAGATTTCAGTAGACTGTCAGAAACACAATTTTCACCCTCTCCAAGCCCAAAAACTCTGTTCCCAGCTTTGAACAACACACAGCACTCATTTTCCAGAAGTGCATCAAAAAAGCTGTTTTCGACACTTTCAGAGCGCAAAAACGCGATTCCTGGGTTTTAACATCATTCAGCGTGCAGTTTCAACTATATTGCCAGAAACACGGTTTTCAACACTTTCAGAGCACAAAACACGATTCCCACGTTTTCAACATCGCTCAGCATTCAATTTAAAGGAGAATGCCTGGAAAGGTTTTGGAGTCACTCAGAGCCCAAAAATTCTGTTCTCAGCTTTGAACAATACTCAGCATTCAGATTTCAGTAGACTGTCAGAAACACAATTTTCACCCTCTCCAAGCCCAAAAACTCTGTTCCCAGCTTTGAACAACACACAGCACTCATTTTCCAGAAGTGCATCAAAAAGCTGTTTTCGACACTTTCAGAGCGCAAAAACGCGATTCCCGGGTTTTAACATCATTCAGCGTGCAGTTTCAATGATATTGCGAGAAACCCTGTTTTGACACTTTCAGAGCGCAAAAACGCGATTCCTGGGTTTTAACATCATTCAGCGTGCAGTTTCAACTATATTGCCAGAAACACGGTTTTCAACACTTTCAGAGCGCAAAAACACGATTCCCACATTTTCAACATCGCTCAGCATGCAATTTAAAGGAGAATGCCTGAAAAGGTTTTTGGAGTCACTCAGAGCCCAAAAACTCTGTTCTCAGCTTTGAACAACACTCAGCATTCAGATTTCAGTAGACTGTCAGAAACACAATTTTCACACTCTCCAAGCCCAAAAACTCTGTTCCCAGCTTTGAACAACACACAGCATTCATTTTCCAGAAGTGCATCAGAAACGCTGTTTTCGACACTTTCAGAGCGCAAAAACGCGATTCCTGGGTTTTAACATCATTCAACGTGCAGTTTCAATGATATTGCCAGAAACACGGTTTTCAACACTTTCAGAGCGCAGAAACACGATTCCCACGTTTTCAACATCGCTCAGCATTCAATTTAAAGGAGAATGCCTGGAAAGGTTTTTGGAGTCACTCAGAGCCCAAAAACTCTGTTCCCAGCTTTGAACAACACACAGCACTCATTTTCCAGAAGTGCATCAGAAAAGCTGTTTTCGACACTTTCAGAGCGCAAAAACGCGATTCCTGGGTTTTAACATCATTCAGCGTGCAGTTTCAACTATATTGCCAGAAACACGGTTTTCAACACTTTCAGAGCGCAAAAACACGATTCCCACGTTTTCAACATCGCTCAGCATTCAATTTAAAGGAGAATGCCTGAAAAGGTTTTTGGAGTCACTCAGAGCCCAAAAACTCTGTTCTCAGCTTTGAACAACACTCAGCATTCAGATTTCAGTAGACTGCCAGAAACACAATTTTCACACTCTCCAAGCCCAAAAACTCTGTTCCCAGCTTTGAACAACACACAGCATTCATTTTCCAGAAGTGCATCAGAAACGCTGTTTTCGACACTTTCAGAGCGCAAAAACGCGATTCCTGGGTTTTAACATCATTCAGCATGCAGTTTCAATGATATTGCGAGAAACCCTGTTTTCGACACTTTCAGAGCGCAAAAACGCGATTCCTGGGTTTTAACATCATTCAGCGTGCAGTTTCAACTATATTGCCAGAAACACGGTTTTCAACACTTTCAGAGCGCAAAAACACGATTCCCACGTTTTCAACATCGCTCAGCATTCAATTTAAAGGAGAATGCCTGAAAAGGTTTTTGGAGTCACTCAGAGCCCAAAAACTCTGTTCTCAGCTTTGAACAACACTCAGCATTCAGATTTCAGTAGACTGCCAGAAACACAATTTTCACACTCTCCAAGCCCAAAAACTCTGTTCCCAGCTTTGAACAACACACAGCAGTCATTTTAAAGAAGTGCATCAGAAACGCCGTTTTCGACACTTTCACAACGCAAAAAAGCGATTCCCGGGTTTTAACATCATTCAGCGTGCAGTTTCAATGATATTGCGAGAAACCCTGTTTTCGACACTTTCAGAGCGCAAAAACGCGATTCCTGGGTTTTAACATCATTCAACGTGCATTTTCAACTATATTGCCAGAAACACGGTTTTCAACACTTTCAGAGCGCAAAAACACGATTCCCACGTTTTCAACATCGCTCAGCATTCAATTTAAAGGAGAATGCCTGAAAAGGTTTTTGGAGTCACTCAGAGCCCAAAAACTCTGTTCTCAGCTTTGAACAACACTCAGCATTCAGATTTCAGTAGACTGCCAGAAACACAATTTTCACACTCTCCAAGCCCAAAAACTCTGTTCCCAGCTTTGAACAACACACAGCATTCATTTTAAAGAAGTGCATCAGAAACGCCGTTTTTCGACACTTTCACAACGCAAAAAAACGATTCCCGGGTTTTAACATCATTCAGCGTGCAGTTTCAATGATATTGCGAGAAACCCTGTTTTCGACACTTTCAGAGCGCAAAAACGCGATTCCTGGGTTTTAACATCATTCAACGTGCATTTTCAACTATATTGCCAGAAACACGGTTTTCAACACTTTCAGAGCGCAAAAACACGATTCCCACGTTTTCAACATCGCTCAGCATTCAATTTAAAGGAGAATGCCTGGAAAGGTTTTTGGAGTCACTCAGAGCCCAAAAACTCTGTTCTCAGCTTTGAACAATACTCAGCATTCAGATTTCAGTAGACTGTCAGAAACACAATTTTCACACTCTCCAAGCCCAAAAACTCTGTTCCCAGCTTTGAACAACACACAGCATTCATTTTCCAGAAGTGCATCAAAAAAGCTGTTTTCGACACTTTCAGAGCGCAAAAACGCGATTCCTGGGTTTTAACATCATTCAGCATGCAGTTTCAATGATATTGCGAGAAACCCTGTTTTCGACACTTTCAGAGCGCAAAACGCGATTCCTGGGTTTTAACATCATTCAGCGTGCAGTTTCAACTATATTGCCAGAAACACGGTTTTCAACACTTTCAGAGCGCAAAAACACGATTCCCCACGTTTTCAACATCGCTCAGCATTCAATTTAAAGGAGAATGCCTGAAAAGGTTTTTGGAGTCACTCAGAGCCCAAAAACTCTGTTCTCAGCTTTGAACAACACTCAGCATTCAGATTTCAGTAGACTGCCAGAAACACAATTTTCACACTCTCCAAGCCCAAAAACTCTGTTCCCAGCTTTGAACAACACACAGCAGTCATTTTAAAGAAGTGCATCAGAAACGCCGTTTTCGACACTTTCACAACGCAAAAAAGCGATTCCCGGGTTTTAACATCATTCAGCGTGCAGTTTCAATGATATTGCGAGAAACCCTGTTTTCGACACTTTCAGAGCGCAAAACGCGATTCCTGGGTTTAACATCATTCAACGTGCATTTTCAACTATATTGCCAGAAACACGGTTTTCAACACTTTCAGAGCGCAAAAAACACGATTCCCACGTTTTCAACATCGCTCAGCATTCAATTTAAAGGAGAATGCCTGAAAAGGTTTTTGGAGTCACTCAGAGCACAAAAACTCTGTTCTCAGCTTTGAACAACACTCAGCATTCAGATTTCAGTAGACTGCCAGAAACACAATTTTCACACTCTCCAAGCCCAAAAACTCTGTTCCCAGCTTTGAACAACACACAGCATTCATTTTAAAGAAGTGCATCAGAAACGCCGTTTTCGACACTTTCACAACGCAAAAAAACGATTCCCGGGTTTTAACATCATTCAGCGTGCAGTTTCAATGATATTGCGAGAAACCCTGTTTTCGACACTTTCAGAGCGCAAAAACGCGATTCCTGGGTTTTAACATCATTCAACGTGCATTTTCAACTATATTGCCAGAAACACGGTTTTCAACACTTTCAGAGCGCAAAAACACGATTCCCACGTTTTCAACATCGCTCAGCATTCAATTTAAAGGAGAATGCCTGGAAAGGTTTTTGGAGTCACTCAGAGCCCAAAAACTCTGTTCTCAGCTTTGAACAATACTCAGCATTCAGATTTCAGTAGACTGTCAGAAACACAATTTTCACACTCTCCAAGCCCAAAAACTCTGTTCCCAGCTTTGAACAACACACAGCATTCATTTTCCAGAAGTGCATCAAAAAAGCTGTTTTCGACACTTTCAGAGCGCAAAAACGCGATTCCTGGGTTTTAACATCATTCAACGTGCAGTTTCAATGATATTGCGAGAAACCCTGTTTTTGACACTTTCAGAGCGCAAAAACGCGATTCCTGGGTTTTAACATCATTCAGCGTGCAGTTTCAACTATATTGCCAGAAACACGGTTTTCAACACTTTCAGAGCGCAAAAACACGATTCCCACATTTTCAACATCGCTCAGCATGCAATTTAAAGGAGAATGCCTGAAAAGGTTTTTGGAGTCACTCAGAGCCCAAAAACTCTGTTCTCAGCTTTGAACAACACTCAGCATTCAGATTTCAGTAGACTGTCAGAAACACAATTTTCACACTCTCCAAGCCCAAAAACTCTGTTCCCAGCTTTGAACAACACACTGCACTCATTTTCCAGAAGTGCATCAGAAAAGCTGTTTTCGACACTTCCAGAGCGCAAAAACGCGATTCCTGGGTTTTAACATCATTCAACGTGCAGTTTCAACTATATTGCCAGAAACACGGTTTTCAACACTTTCAGAGCGCAAAAACACGATTCCCACGTTTTCAACATCGCTCAGCATTCAATTTAAAGGAGAATGCCTGAAAAGGTTTTTGGAGTCACTCAGAGCCCAAAAACTCTGTTCTCAGCTTTGAACAACACTCAGCATTCAGATTTCAGTAGACTGCCAGAAACACAATTTTCACACTCTCCAAGCCCAAAAACTCTGTTCCCAGCTTTGAACAACACACAGCATTCATTTTCCAGAAGTGCATCAGAAACGCCGTTTTCTACACTTTCACAACGCAAAAACGCGATTCCCGGGTTTTAACATCATTCAGCATGCAGTTTCAATGATATTGCGAGAAACCCTGTTTTCGACACTTTCAGAGCGCAAAAACGCGATTCCTGGGTTTTAACATCATTCAACGTGCAGTTTCAACTATATTGCCAGAAACACGGTTTTCAACACTTTCAGAGCGCAAAAACACGATTCCCACGTTTTCAACATCGCTCAGCATTCAATTTAAAGGAGAATGCCTGAAAAGGTTTTTGGAGTCACTCAGAGCCCAAAAACTCTGTTCTCAGCTTTGAACAACACTCAGCATTCAGATTTCAGTAGACTGTCAGAAACACAATTTTCACACTCTCCAAGCCCAAAAACTCTGTTCCCAGCTTTGAACAACACACAGCATTCATTTTCCAGAAGTGCATCAGAAACGCCGTTTTCTACACTTTCACAACGCAAAAACGCGATTCCCGGGTTTTAACATCATTCAGCGTGCAGTTTCAATGATATTGCGAGAAACCCTGTTTTCGACACTTTCAGAGCGCAAAAACGCGATTCCTGGGTTTTAACATCATTCAACGTGCAGTTTCATCTATATTGCCAGAAACACGGTTTTCAACACTTTCAGAACGCAGAAACATGATTCCCACGTTTTCAACATCGCTCAGCATTCAATTTAAAGGAGAATGCCTGGAAAGGTTTTTCGAGTCACTCAGAGCCCAAAAACTCTGTTCTCAGCTTTGAACAATACTCAGCATTCAGATTTCAGTAGACTGTCAGAAACACAATTTTCACCCTCTCCAAGCCCAAAAACTCTGTTCCCAGCTTTGAACAACACACAGCACTCATTTTCCAGAAGTGCATCAAAAAAGCTGTTTTCGACACTTTCAGAGCGCAAAAACGCGATTCCCGGGTTTTAACATCATTCAGCGTGCAGTTTCAACTATATTGCCAGAAACACGGTTTTCAACACTTTCAGAGCGCAAAAACACGATTCCCACGTTTTCAACATCGCTCAGCATTCAATTTAAAGGAGAATGCCTGAAAAGGTTTTTGGAGTCACTCAGAGCCCAAAAACTCTGTTCCCAGCTTTGAACAACACACAGCACTCATTTTCCAGAAGTGCATCAAAAAAGCTGTTTTCGACACTTTCAGAGCGCAAAAACGCGATTCCTGGGTTTTAACATCATTCAGCGTGCAGTTTCAACTATATTGCCAGAAACACGGTTTTCAACACTTTCAGAGCGCAAAAACACGATTCCCACGTTTTCAACATCGCTCAGCATTCAATTTAAAGGAGAATGCCTGAAAAGGTTTTTGGAGTCACTCAGAGCCCAAAAACTCTGTTCTCAGCTTTGAACAACACTCAGCATTCAGATTTCAGTAGACTGTCAGAAACACAATTTTCACACTCTCCAAGCCCAAAAACTCTGTTCCCAGCTTTGAACAACACACAGCATTCATTTTCCAGAAGTGCATCAAAAACGCCGTTTTCTACACTTTCACAACGCAAAAACGCGATTCCCGGGTTTTAACATCATTCAGCGTGCAGTTTCAATGATATTGCGAGAAACCCTGTTTTCGACACTTTCAGAGCGCAAAAACGCGATTCCTGGGTTTTAACATCATTCAACGTGCAGTTTCATCTATATTGCCAGAAACACGGTTTTCAACACTTTCAGAGCGCAGAAACACGATTCCCACGTTTTCAACATCGCTCAGCATTCAATTTAAAGGAGAATGCCTGGAAAGGTTTTTGGAGTAACTCAGAGCCCAAAAACTCTGTTCTCAGCTTTGAACAATACTCAGCATTCAGATTTCAGTAGACTGTCAGAAACACAATTTTCACCCTCTCCAAGCCCAAAAACTCTGTTCCCAGCTTTGAACAACACACAGCACTCATTTTCCAGAAGTGCATCAAAAAAGCTGTTTTCGACACTTTCAGAGCGCAAAAACGCGATTCCTGGGTTTTAACATCATTCAGCGTGCAGTTTCAACTATATTGCCAGAAACACGGTTTTCAACACTTTCAGAGCGCAAAAACACGATTCCCACGTTTTCAACATCGCTCAGCATGCAATTTAAAGGAGAATGCCTGAAAAGGTTTTTGGAGTCACTCAGAGCCCAAAAACTCTGTTCTCAGCTTTGAACAACACTCAGCATTCAGATTTCAGTAGACTGTCAGAAACACAATTTTCACACTCTCCAAGCCCAAAAACTCTGTTCCCAGCTTTGAACAACACACAGCATTCATTTTCCAGAAGTGCATCAGAAACGCCGTTTTCTACACTTTCACAACGCAAAAACGCGATTCCCGGGTTTTAACATCATTCAGCGTGCAGTTTCAATGATATTGCGAGAAACCCTGTTTTCGACACTTTCAGAGCGCAAAAACGCGATTCCTGGGTTTTAACATCATTCAACGTGCAGTTTCAACTATATTGCCAGAAACACGGTATTCAACACTTTCAGAGCGCAAAAACACGATTCCCACGTTTTCAACATCGCTCAGCATTCAATTTAAAGGAGAATGCCTGAAAAGGTTTTGGAGTCACTCAGAGCCCAAAAACTCTGTTCTCAGCTTTGAACAACACTCAGCATTCAGATTTCAGTAGACTGCCAGAAACACAATTTTCACACTCTCCAAGCCCAAAAACTCTGTTCTCAGCTTTGAACAACACTCAGCATTCAGATTTCAGTAGACTGTCAGAAACACAATTTTCACACTCTCCAAGCCCAAAAACTCTGTTCCCAGCTTTGAACAACACACAGCATTCATTTTCCAGAAGTGCATCAGAAACGCCGTTTTCTACACTTTCACAAGGCAAAAACGCGATTCCCGGGTTTTAAAATCATTCAGCGTGCAGTTTCAATGATATTGCGAGAAACCCTGTTTTCGACACTTTCAGAGCGCAAAAACGCTATTCCTGGGTTTTAACATCATTCAACGTGCATTTTCAACTATATTGCCAGAAACACGGTTTTCAAAACTTTCAGAGCGCAAAAACACGATTCTCACGTTTTCAACATCGCTCAGCATTCAATTTAAAGGAGAATGCCTGAAAAGGTTTTTGGAGTCTCTCAGAGCCCAAAAACTCTGTTCTCAGCTTTGAACAACACTCAGCATTCAGATTTCAGTAGACTGTCAGAAACACAATTTTCACACTCTCCAAGCCCAAAAACTCTGTTCCCAGCTTTGAACAACACACAGCATTCATTTTCCAGAAGTGCATCAGAAACGCCGTTTTCTACACTTTCACAACGCAAAAACGCGATTCCCGGGTTTTAACATCATTCAGCGTGCAGTTTCAATGATATTGCGAGAAACCCTGTTTTCGACACTTTCAGAGCGCAAAAACGCGATTCCTGGGTTTTAACATCATTAAACTTGCAGTTTCATCTATATTGCCAGAAACACGGTTTTCAACACTTTCAGAGCGCAGAAACATGATTCCCACGTTTTCAACATCGCTCAGCATTCAATTTAAAGGAGAATGCCTGGAAAGGTTTTTGGAGTCACTCAGAGCCCAAAAACTCTGTTCTCAGCTTTGAACAATACTCAGCATTCAGATTTCAGTAGACTGTCAGAAACACAATTTTCACACTCTCCAAGCCCAAAAACTCTGTTCCCAGCTTTGAACAACACACAGCACTCATTTTCCAGAAGTGCATCAAAAAAGCTGTTTTCGACACTTTCAGAGCGCAAAAACGCGATTCCCGGGTTTTAACATCATTCAGCGTGCAGTTTCAACTATATTGCCAGAAACACGGTTTTCAACACTTTCAGAGCGCAAAAACACGATTCCCACGTTTTCAACATCGCTCAGCATTCAATTTAAAGGAGAATGCCTGAAAAGGTTTTTGGAGTCACTCAGAGCCCAAAAACTCTGTTCCCAGCTTTGAACAACACACAGCACTCATTTTCCAGAAGTGCATCAAAAAAGCTGTTTTCGACACTTTCAGAGCGCAAAAACGCGATTCCTGGGTTTTAACATCATTCAGCGTGCAGTTTCAACTATATTGCCAGAAACACGGTTTTCAACACTTTCAGAGCGCAAAAACACGATTCCCACATTTTCAACATCGCTCAGCATGCAATTTAAAGGAGAATGCCTGAAAAGGTTTTTGGAGTCACTCAGAGCCCAAAAACTCTGTTCTCAGCTTTGAACAACACTCAGCATTCAGATTTCAGTAGACTGCCAGAAACACAATTTTCACACTCTCCAAGCCCAAAAACTCTGTTCCCAGCTTTGAACAACACACAGCATTCATTTTCCAGAAGTGCATCAGAAACGCCGTTTTCTACACTTTCACAACGCAAAAAACGCGATTCCCGGGTTTTAACATCATTCAGCGTGCAGTTTCAATGATATTGCGAGAAACCCTGTTTTCGACACTTTCAGAGCGCAAAAACGCGATTCCTGGGTTTTAACATCATTCAACGTGCAGTTTCAACTATATTGCCAGAAACACGGTATTCAACACTTTCAGAGCGCAAAAACACGATTCCCACGTTTTCAACATCGCTCAGCATTCAATTTAAAGGAGAATGCCTGAAAAGGTTTTTGGAGTCACTCAGAGCCCAAAAACTCTGTTCTCAGCTTTGAACAACACTCAGCATTCAGATTTCAGTAGACTGCCAGAAACACAATTTTCACACTCTCCAAGCCCAAAAACTCTGTTCTCAGCTTTGAACAACACTCAGCATTCAGATTTCAGTAGACTGTCAGAAACACAATTTTCACACTCTCCAAGCCCAAAAACTCTGTTCCCAGCTTTGAACAACACACAGCATTCATTTTCCAGAAGTGCATCAGAAACGCCGTTTTCTACACTTTCACAAGGCAAAAACGCGATTCCCGGGTTTTAAAATCATTCAGCGTGCAGTTTCAATGATATTGCGAGAAACCCTGTTTTCGACACTTTCAGAGCGCAAAAACGCTATTCCTGGGTTTTAACATCATTCAACGTGCAGTTTCAACTATATTGCCAGAAACACGGTTTTCAACACTTTCAGAGCGCAAAAACACGATTCTCACGTTTTCAACATCGCTCAGCATTCAATTTAAAGGAGAATGCCTGAAAAGGTTTTTGGAGTCTCTCAGAGCCCAAAAACTCTGTTCTCAGCTTTGAACAACACTCAGCATTCAGATTTCAGTAGACTGTCAGAAACACAATTTTCACACTCTCCAAGCCCAAAAACTCTGTTCCCAGCTTTGAACAACACACAGCATTCATTTTCCAGAAGTGCATCAGAACGCAGTTTTCGACACTTTCACAACGCAAAAACGCGATTCCCGGGTTTTAACATCATTCAGCATGCAGTTTCAATGATATTGCGACAAACCCTGTTTTCGACACTTTCAGAGCGCAAAAACGCGATTCCTGGGTTTTAACATCATTCAACGTGCAGTTTCAACTATATTGCCAGAAACACGGTTTTCAACACTTTCAGAGCGCAAAAACACGATTCCCACGTTTTCAACATCGCTCAGCATTCAATTTAAAGGAGAATGCCTGAAAAGGTTTTTGGAGTCACTCAGAGCCCAAAAACTCTGTTCTCAGCTTTGAACAATACTCAGCATTCAGATTTCAGTAGACTGCCAGAAACACAATTTTCACACTCTCCAAGCCCAAAAACTCTGTTCCCAGCTTTGAACAACACACAGCATTCATTTTAAAGAAGTGCATCAGAAACGCCGTTTTCGACACTTTCACAACGCAAAAAAGCGATTCCCGGGTTTTAACATCATTCAGCGTGCAGTTTCAATGATATTGCGAGAAACCCTGTTTTCGACACTTTCAGAGCGCAAAAACGCGATTCCTGGGTTTTAACATCATTCAACGTGCATTTTCAACTATATTGCCAGAAACACGGTTTTCAACACTTTCAGAGCGCAAAAAACACGATTCCCACGTTTTCAACATCGCTCAGCATTCAATTTAAAGGAGAATGCCTGAAAAGGTTTTTCGAGTCACTCAGAGCCCAAAAACTCTGTTCTCAGCTTTGAACAACACTCAGCATTCAGATTTCAGTAGACTGTCAGAAACACAATTTTCACCCTCTCCAAGCCCAAAAACTCTGTTCCCAGCTTTGAACAACACACAGCACTCATTTTCCAGAAGTGCATCAAAAAAGCTGTTTTCGACACTTTCAGAGCGCAAAAACGCGATTCCTGGGTTTTAACATCATTCAACGTGCAGTTTCAACTATATTGCCAGAAACACGGTATTCAACACTTTCAGAGCGCAAAAACACGATTCCCACGTTTTCAACATCGCTCAGCATTCAATTTAAAGGAGAATGCCTGAAAAGGTTTTTGGAGTCACTCAGAGCCCAAAAACTCTGTTCTCAGCTTTGAACAACACTCAGCATTCAGATTTCAGTAGACTGCCAGAAACACAATTTTCACCCTCTCCAAGCCCAAAAACTCTGTTCCCAGCTTTGAACAACACACAGCATTCATTTTCCAGAAGTGCATCAGAAACGCTGTTTTCGACACTTTCAGAGCGCAAAAACGCGATTCCTGGGTTTTAACATCATTCAACGTGCAGTTTCAATGATATTGCCAGAAACACGGTTTTCAACACTTTCAGAGCGCAGAAACACGATTCCCACGTTTTCAACATCGCTCAGCATTCAATTTAAAGGAGAATGCCTGGAAAGGTTTTTGGAGTCACTCAGAGCCCAAAAACTCTGTTCTCAGCTTTGAACAATACTCAGCATTCAGATTTCAGTAGACTGTCAGAAACACAATTTTCACACTCTCCAAGCCCAAAAACTCTGTTCCCAGCTTTGAACAACACACTGCACTCATTTTCCAAAAGTGCATCAGAAAAGCTGTTTTCGACACTTCCAGAGCGCAAAAACGCGATTCCTGGGTTTTAACATCATTCAACGTGCAGTTTCAACTATATTGCCAGAAACACGGTTTTCAACACTTTCAGAGCGCAAAAACACGATTCCCACGTTTTCAACATCGCTCAGCATTCAATTTAAAGGAGAATGCCTGAAAAGGTTTTTGGAGTCACTCAGAGCCCAAAAACTCTGTTCTCAGCTTTGAACAACACTCAGCATTCAGATTTCAGTAGACTGCCAGAAACACAATTTTCACACTCTCCAAGCCCAAAAACTCTGTTCCCAGCTTTGAACAACACACAGCATTCATTTTCCTGAAGTGCATCAGAAACGCCGTTTTCTACACTTTCACAACGCAAAAACGCGATTCCCGGGTTTTAACATCATTCAGCATGCAGTTTCAATGATATTGCGAGAAACCCTGTTTTCGACACTTTCAGAGCGCAAAAACGTGATTCCTGGGTTTTAACATCAATCAACGTGCAGTTTCAACTATATTGCCAGAAACACGGTTTTCAACACTTTCAGAGCGCAAAAACATGATTCCCACGTTTTCAACATCGCTCAGCATTCAATTTAAAGGAGAATGCCTGAAAAGGTTTTTGGAGTCACTCAGAGCCCAAAAACTCTGCTCTCAGCTTTGAACAACACTCAGCATTCAGATTTCAGTAGACTGTCAGAAACACAATTTTCACACTCTCCAAGCCCAAAAACTCTGTTCCCAGCTTTGAACAACACACAGCATTCATTTTCCAGAAGTGCATCAGAAACGCCGTTTTCTACACTTTCACAACGCAAAAACGCGATTCCCGGGTTTTAACATCATTCAGCGTGCAGTTTCAATGATATTGCGAGAAACCCTGTTTTCGACACTTTCAGAGCGCAAAAACGCGATTCCTGGGTTTTAACATCATTCAGCGTGCAGTTTCAACTATATTGCCAGAAACACGGTTTTCAACACTTTCAGAGCGCAAAAACACGATTCCCACGTTTTCAACATCGCTCAGCATTCAATTTAAAGGAGAATGCCTGAAAAGGTTTTTGGAGTCACTCAGAGCCCAAAAACTCTGTTCCCAGCTTTGAACAACACACAGCACTCAATTTCCAGAAGTGCATCAAAAAAGCTGTTTTCGACACTTTCAGAGCGCAAAAACGCGATTCCTGGGTTTTAACATCATTCAGCGTGCAGTTTCAACTATATTGCCAGAAACACGGTTTTCAACACTTTCAGAGCGCAAAAACACGATTCCCACGTTTTCAACATCGCTCAGCATTCAATTTAAAGGAGAATGCCTGAAAAGGTTTTTGGAGTCACTCAGAGCCCAAAAACTCTGTTCTCAGCTTTGAACAACACTCAGCATTCAGATTTCAGTAGACTGTCAGAAACACAATTTTCACACTCTCCAAGCCCAAAAACTCTGTTCCCAGCTTTGAACAACACACAGCATTCATTTTCCAGAAGTGCATCAAAAACGCCGTTTTCTACACTTTCACAACGCAAAAACGCGATTCCCGGGTTTTAACATCATTCAGCGTGCAGTTTCAATGATATTGCGAGAAACCCTGTTTTCGACACTTTCAGAGCGCAAAAACGCGATTCCTGGGTTTTAACATCATTCAACGTGCAGTTTCATCTATATTGCCAGAAACACGGTTTTCAACACTTTCAGAGCGCAGAAACACGATTCCCACGTTTTCAACATCGCTCAGCATTCAATTTAAAGGAGAATGCCTGGAAAGGTTTTTGGAGTCACTCAGAGCCCAAAAACTCTGTTCTCAGCTTTGAACAATACTCAGCATTCAGATTTCAGTAGACTGTCAGAAACACAATTTTCACCCTCTCCAAGCCCAAAAACTCTGTTCCCAGCTTTGAACAACACACAGCACTCATTTTCCAGAAGTGCATCAAAAAAGCTGTTTTCGACACTTTCAGAGCGCAAAAACGCGATTCCTGGGTTTTAACATCATTCAGCGTGCAGTTTCAACTATATTGCCAGAAACACGGTTTTCAACACTTTCAGAGCGCAAAAACACGATTCCCACGTTTTCAACATCGCTCAGCATTCAATTTAAAGGAGAATGCCTGGAAAGGTTTTTGGAGTCACTCAGAGCCCAAAAATTCTGTTCTCAGCTTTGAACAATACTCAGCATTCAGATTTCAGTAGACTGTCAGAAACACAATTTTCACCCTCTCCAAGCCCAAAAACTCTGTTCCCAGCTTTGAACAACACACAGCACTCATTTTCCAGAAGTGCATCAAAAAAGCTGTTTTCGACACTTTCAGAGCGCAAAAACGCGATTCCCGGGTTTTAACATCATTCAGCGTGCAGTTTCAATGATATTGCGAGAAACCCTGTTTTTGACACTTTCAGAGCGCAAAAACGCGATTCCTGGGTTTTAACATCATTCAGCGTGCAGTTTCAACTATATTGCCAGAAACACGGTTTTCAACACTTTCAGAGCGCAAAAACACGATTCCCACATTTTCAACATCGCTCAGCATGCAATTTAAAGGAGAATGCCTGAAAAGGTTTTTGGAGTCACTCAGAGCCCAAAAACTCTGTTCTCAGCTTTGAACAACACTCAGCATTCAGATTTCAGTAGACTGTCAGAAACACAATTTTCACACTCTCCAAGCCCAAAAACTCTGTTCCCAGCTTTGAACAACACACAGCATTCATTTTCCAGAAGTGCATCAGAAAGGCTGTTTTCGACACTTTCAGAGCGCAAAAACGCGATTCCTGGGTTTTAACATCATTCAACGTGCAGTTTCAATGATATTGCCAGAAACACGGTTTTCAACACTTTCAGAGCGCAGAAACACGATTCCCACGTTTTCAACATCGCTCAGCATTCAATTTAAAGGAGAATGCCTGGAAAGGTTTTTGGAGTCACTCAGAGCCCAAAAACTCTGTTCCCAGCTTTGAACAACACACAGCACTCATTTTCCAGAAGTGCATCAGAAAAGCTGTTTTCGACACTTTCAGAGCGCAAAAACGCGATTCCTGGGTTTTAACATCATTCAGCGTGCAGTTTCAACTATATTGCCAGAAACACGGTTTTCAACACTTTCAGAGCGCAAAAACACGATTCCCACGTTTTCAACATCGCTCAGCATTCAATTTAAAGGAGAATGCCTGAAAAGGTTTTTGGAGTCACTCAGAGCCCAAAAACTCTGTTCTCAGCTTTGAACAACACTCAGCATTCAGATTTCAGTAGACTGCCAGAAACACAATTTTCACACTCTCCAAGCCCAAAAACTCTGTTCCCAGCTTTGAACAACACACAGCATTCATTTTCCAGAAGTGCATCAGAAACGCTGTTTTCGACACTTTCAGAGCGCAAAAACGCGATTCCTGGGTTTTAACATCATTCAGCATGCAGTTTCAATGATATTGCGAGAAACCCTGTTTTCGACACTTTCAGAGCGCAAAAACGCGATTCCTGGGTTTTAACATCATTCAGCGTGCAGTTTCAACTATATTGCCAGAAACACGGTTTTCAACACTTTCAGAGCGCAAAAACACGATTCCCACGTTTTCAACATCGCTCAGCATTCAATTTAAAGGAGAATGCCTGAAAAGGTTTTTGGAGTCACTCAGAGCCCAAAAACTCTGTTCTCAGCTTTGAACAACACTCAGCATTCAGATTTCAGTAGACTGCCAGAAACACAATTTTCACACTCTCCAAGCCCAAAAACTCTGTTCCCAGCTTTGAACAACACACAGCAGTCATTTTAAAGAAGTGCATCAGAAACGCCGTTTTCGACACTTTCACAACGCAAAAAAGCGATTCCCGGGTTTTAACATCATTCAGCGTGCAGTTTCAATGATATTGCGAGAAACCCTGTTTTCGACACTTTCAGAGCGCAAAAACGCGATTCCTGGGTTTTAACATCATTCAACGTGCATTTTCAACTATATTGCCAGAAACACGGTTTTCAACACTTTCAGAGCGCAAAAACACGATTCCCACGTTTTCAACATCGCTCAGCATTCAATTTAAAGGAGAATGCCTGAAAAGGTTTTTGGAGTCACTCAGAGCCCAAAAACTCTGTTCTCAGCTTTGAACAACACTCAGCATTCAGATTTCAGTAGACTGCCAGAAACACAATTTTCACACTCTCCAAGCCCAAAAACTCTGTTCCCAGCTTTGAACAACACACAGCATTCATTTTAAAGAAGTGCATCAGAAACGCCGTTTTCGACACTTTCACAACGCAAAAAAACGATTCCCGGGTTTTAACATCATTCAGCGTGCAGTTTCAATGATATTGCGAGAAACCCTGTTTTCGACACTTTCAGAGCGCAAAAACGCGATTCCTGGGTTTTAACATCATTCAACGTGCATTTTCAACTATATTGCCAGAAACACGGTTTTCAACACTTTCAGAGCGCAAAAACACGATTCCCACGTTTTCAACATCGCTCAGCATTCAATTTAAAGGAGAATGCCTGGAAAGGTTTTTGGAGTCACTCAGAGCCCAAAAACTCTGTTCTCAGCTTTGAACAATACTCAGCATTCAGATTTCAGTAGACTGTCAGAAACACAATTTTCACACTCTCCAAGCCCAAAAACTCTGTTCCCAGCTTTGAACAACACACAGCATTCATTTTCCAGAAGTGCATCAAAAAAGCTGTTTTCGACACTTTCAGAGCGCAAAAACGCGATTCCTGGGTTTTAACATCATTCAACGTGCAGTTTCAACTATATTGCCAGAAACACGGTATTCAACACTTTCAGAGCGCAAAAACACAATTCCCACGTTTTCAACATCGCTCAGCATTCAATTTAAAGGAGTATGCCTGAAAAGGTTTTTGGAGTCACTCAGAGCCCAAAAACTCTGTTCTCAGCTTTGAACAACACTCAGCATTCAGATTTCAGTAGACTGCCAGAAACACAATTTTCACACTCTCCAAGCCCAAAAACTCTGTTCCCAGCTTTGAACAACACACAGCATTCATTTTCCAGAAGTGCATCAGAAACGCTGTTTTCGACACTTTCAGAGCGCAAAAACGCGATTCCTGGGTTTTAACATCATTCAACGTGCAGTTTCAATGATATTGCCAGAAACACGGTTTTCAACACTTTCAGAGCGCAAAAACACGATTCCCACGTTTTCAACATCGCTCAGCATTCAATTTAAAGGAGAATGCCTGAAAAGGTTTTTGGAGTCACTCAGAGCCCAAAAACTCTGTTCCCAGCTTTGAACAACACACAGCACTCAATTTCCAGAAGTGCATCAAAAAAGCTGTTTTCGACACTTTCAGAGCGCAAAAACGCGATTCCTGGGTTTTAACATCATTCAGCGTGCAGTTTCAACTATATTGCCAGAAACACGGTTTTTCAACACTTTCAGAGCGCAAAAACACGATTCCCACGTTTTCAACATCGCTCAGCATTCAATTTAAAGGAGAATGCCTGAAAAGGTTTTTGGAGTCACTCAGAGCCCAAAAACTCTGTTCTCAGCTTTGAACAACACTCAGCATTCAGATTTCAGTAGACTGTCAGAAACACAATTTTCACACTCTCCAAGCCCAAAAACTCTGTTCCCAGCTTTGAACAACACACAGCATTCATTTTCCAGAAGTGCATCAAAAACGCCGTTTTCTACACTTTCACAACGCAAAAACGCGATTCCCGGGTTTTAACATCATTCAGCGTGCAGTTTCAATGATATTGCGAGAAACCCTGTTTTCGACACTTTCAGAGCGCAAAAAACGCGATTCCTGGGTTTTAACATCATTCAACGTGCAGTTTCATCTATATTGCCAGAAACACGGTTTTCAACACTTTCAGAGCGCAGAAACACGATTCCCACGTTTTCAACATCGCTCAGCATTCAATTTAAAGGAGAATGCCTGGAAAGGTTTTTGGAGTCACTCAGAGCCCAAAAACTCTGTTCTCAGCTTTGAACAATACTCAGCATTCAGATTTCAGTAGACTGTCAGAAACACAATTTTCACCCTCTCCAAGCCCAAAAACTCTGTTCCCAGCTTTGAACAACACACAGCACTCATTTTCCAGAAGTGCATCAAAAAAGCTGTTTTCGACACTTTCAGAGCGCAAAAACGCGATTCCTGGGTTTTAACATCATTCAGCGTGCAGTTTCAACTATATTGCCAGAAACACGGTTTTCAACACTTTCAGAGCGCAAAAACACGATTCCCACGTTTTCAACATCGCTCAGCATTCAATTTAAAGGAGAATGCCTGGAAAGGTTTTTGGAGTCACCCAGAGCCCAAAAATTCTGTTCTCAGCTTTGAACAACACTCAGCATTCAGATTTCAGTAGACTGTCAGAAACACAATTTTCACACTCTCCAAGCCCAAAAACTCTGTTCCCAGCTTTGAACAACACACAGCATTCATTTTCCAGAAGTGCATCAAAAACGCCGTTTTCTACACTTTCACAACGCAAAAACGCGATTCCCGGGTTTTAACATCATTCAGCGTGCAGTTTCAATGATATTGCGAGAAACCCTGTTTTCGACACTTTCAGAGCGCAAAAACGCGATTCCTGGGTTTTAACATCATTCAACGTGCAGTTTCATCTATATTGCCAGAAACACGGTTTTCAACACTTTCAGAGCGCAGAAACACGATTCCCACGTTTTCAACATCGCTCAGCATTCAATTTAAAGGAGAATGCCTGGAAAGGTTTTTGGAGTCACTCAGAGCCCAAAAACTCTGTTCTCAGCTTTGAACAATACTCAGCATTCAGATTTCAGTAGACTGTCAGAAACACAATTTTCACCCTCTCCAAGCCCAAAAACTCTGTTCCCAGCTTTGAACAACACACAGCACTCATTGTCCAGAAGTGCATCAAAAAAGCTGTTTTCGACACTTTCAGAGCGCAAAAACGCGATTCCTGGGTTTTAACATCATTCAGCGTGCAGTTTCAACTATATTGCCAGAAACACGGTTTTCAACACTTTCAGAGCGCAAAAACACGATTCCCACGTTTTCAACATCGCTCAGCATTCAATTTAAAGGAGAATGCCTGGAAAGGTTTTTGGAGTCACTCAGAGCCCAAAAATTCTGTTCTCAGCTTTGAACAATACTCAGCATTCAGATTTCAGTAGACTGTCAGAAACACAATTTTCACCCTCTCCAAGCCCAAAAACTCTGTTCCCAGCTTTGAACAACACACAGCACTCATTTTCCAGAAGTGCATCAAAAAAGCTGTTTTCGACACTTTCAGAGCGCAAAAACGCGATTCCCGGGTTTTAACATCATTCAGCGTGCAGTTTCAATGATATTGCGAGAAACCCTGTTTTTGACACTTTCAGAGCGCAAAAACGCGATTCCTGGGTTTTAACATCATTCAGCGTGCAGTTTCAACTATATTGCCAGAAACACGGTTTTCAACACTTTCAGAGCGCAAAAACACGATTCCCACATTTTCAACATCGCTCAGCATGCAATTTAAAGGAGAATGCCTGAAAAGGTTTTTGGAGTCACTCAGAGCCCAAAAACTCTGTTCTCAGCTTTGAACAACACTCAGCATTCAGATTTCAGTAGACTGTCAGAAACACAATTTTCACACTCTCCAAGCCCAAAAACTCTGTTCCCAGCTTTGAACAACACACAGCATTCATTTTCCAGAAGTGCATCAGAAACGCTGTTTTCGACACTTTCAGAGCGCAAAAACGCGATTCCTGGGTTTTAACATCATTCAACGTGCAGTTTCAATGATATTGCCAGAAACACGGTTTTCAACACTTTCAGAGCGCAGAAACACGATTCCCACGTTTTCAACATCGCTCAGCATTCAATTTAAAGGAGAATGCCTGGAAAGGTTTTTGGAGTCACTCAGAGCCCAAAAACTCTGTTCCCAGCTTTGAACAACACACAGCACTCATTTTCCAGAAGTGCATCAGAAAAGCTGTTTTCGACACTTTCAGAGCGCAAAAACGCGATTCCTGGGTTTTAACATCATTCAGCGTGCAGTTTCAACTATATTGCCAGAAACACGGTTTTCAACACTTTCAGAGCGCAAAAACACGATTCCCACGTTTTCAACATCGCTCAGCATTCAATTTAAAGGAGAATGCCTGAAAAGGTTTTTGGAGTCACTCAGAGCCCAAAAACTCTGTTCTCAGCTTTGAACAACACTCAGCATTCAGATTTCAGTAGACTGCCAGAAACACAATTTTCACACTCTCCAAGCCCAAAAACTCTGTTCCCAGCTTTGAACAACACACAGCATTCATTTTCCAGAAGTGCATCAGAAACGCTGTTTTCGACACTTTCAGAGCGCAAAAACGCGATTCCTGGGTTTTAACATCATTCAGCATGCAGTTTCAATGATATTGCGAGAAACCCTGTTTTCGACACTTTCAGAGCGCAAAAACGCGATTCCTGGGTTTTAACATCATTCAGCGTGCAGTTTCAACTATATTGCCAGAAACACGGTTTTCAACACTTTCAGAGCGCAAAAACACGATTCCCACGTTTTCAACATCGCTCAGCATTCAATTTAAAGGAGAATGCCTGAAAAGGTTTTTGGAGTCACTCAGAGCCCAAAAAACTCTGTTCTCAGCTTTGAACAACACTCAGCATTCAGATTTCAGTAGACTGCCAGAAACACACAATTTTCACACTCTCCAAGCCCCAAAAACTCTGTTCCCAGCTTTGAACAACACACAGCAGTCATTTTAAAGAAGGTGCATCAGAAACGCCGTTTTCGACACTTTCACAACGCAAAAAAGCGATTCCCGGGTTTTAACATCATTCAGCGTGCAGTTTCAA
>NW_023494760.1:0-66507 GCF_013368585.1 Megalops cyprinoides | reverse complement strand
AAATGAATGCTGTGTGTTGTTCAAAGCTGGGAACAGACTTTATGGGCTTGGAGAGTGTGAAAATTGTGTTTCTGACAGTCTACTGAAATCTGAATGCTGAGTGTTGTTCAAAGCTGAGAACAGAGTTTTTGGGCTCTGAGAGACTCCAAAAACCTTTTCAGGCATTCTCCTTTAAATTGAATGCTGAGCGATGTTGAAAACGTGGGAATCGTGTTTTTGCG
The DNA here is from genome assembly GCF_013368585.1 of Megalops cyprinoides. Classification (NCBI taxonomy): domain Eukaryota; kingdom Metazoa; phylum Chordata; class Actinopteri; order Elopiformes; family Megalopidae; genus Megalops; species Megalops cyprinoides. Next base: position 66,286 of record NW_023494760.1, on the reverse strand, counting down.
CTCTGAAAGTGTTGAAAACCGTGTTTCTGGCAATATAGTTGAAAATGCACGTTGAAAGAATTTAAAACCCAGGAATCGCGTTTTTGCGCTCTGAAAGTGTCGAAAACAGGGTTTCTCGCAATATCATTGAAACTGCACGTTGAATGATGTTAAAACCCAGGAATCGCGTTTTTGCGCTCTGAAAGTGTCGAAAACAGGGTTTCTCGCAATATCATTGAAACTGCACGCTGAATGATGTTAAAACCCGGGAATCGCGTTTTTGCGTTGTGAAAGTGTAGAAAACGGCGTTTCTGATGCACTTCTGGAAAATGAATGCTGTGTGTTGTTCAAAGCTGGGAACAGAGTTTTTGGGCTTGGAGAGTGTGAAAATTGTGTTTCTGGCAGTCTACTGAAATCTGAATGCTGAGTGTTGTTCAAAGCTGAGAACAGAGTTTTTGGGCTCTGAGTGACTCCAAAAACCTTTTCAGGCATTCTCCTTTAAATTGAATGCTGAGCGATGTTGAAAACGTGGGAATCGTGTTTTTGCGCTCTGAAAGTGTTGAAAACCGTGTTTCTGGCAATATAGTTGAAACTGCACGTTGAATGATGTTAAAACCCGGGAATCGCGTTTTTGCGCTCTGAAAGTGTCGAAAACAGCTTTTCTGATGCACTTCTGGAAAATGAGTGCAGTGTGTTGTTCAAAGCTGGGAACAGAGTTTTTGGGCTTGGAGAGGGTGAAAATTGTGTTTCTGGCAGTCTACTGAAATCTGAATGCTGAGTGTTGTTCAAAGCTGAGAACAGAGTTTTTGGGCTCTGAATGACTCCAAAAACCTTTTCAGGCATTCTCATTTAAATTGAATGCTGAGCGATGTTGAAAACGTGGGAATCGTGTTTTTGCGCTCTGAAAGTGTTGAAAACCGTGTTTCTGGCAATATAGTTGAAAATGCACGTTGAATGAATTTAAAACCCAGGAATCGCGTTTTTGCGCTCTGAAAGTGTCGAAAACAGGGTTTCTCGCAATATCATTGAAACTGCACGTTGAATGATGTTAAAACCCAGGAACCGCGTTTTTGCGCTCTGAAAGTGTCGAAAACTGCGTTTCTGATGCACTTCTGGAAAATGAATGCTGTGTGTTGTTCAAAGCTGGGAACAGAGTTTTTGGGCTTGGAGAGGGTGAAAATTGTGTTTCTGACAGTCTACTGAAATCTGAATGCTGAGTATTGTTCAAAGCTGAGAACAGAGTTTTTGGGCTTGAGTGACTCCAAAAACCTTTCCAGGCATTGTCCTTTAAATTGAATGCTGAGCGATGTTGAAAACGTGGGAATCGTGTTTTTGCGCTCTGAAAGTGTCGAAAACCGTGTTTCTGGCAATATAGTTGAAACTGCACGTTGAATGATGTTAAAACCCAGGAATCGCGTTTTTGCGCTCTGAAAGTGTCGAAAACAGGGTTTTTCGCAATATCATTGAACCTGCACGCTGAATGATGTTAAAACCCGGGAATCGCGTTTTTGAGTTGTGAAAGTGTCGAAAACGGCGTTTCTGATGCACTTCTGGAAAATGAATGCTGTGTGTTGTTCAAAGCTGGGAACAGAGTTTGTGGGCTTGGAGAGTGTGAAAATTGTGTTTCTGACAGTCTACTGAAATCTGAATGCTGAGTGTTGTTCAAAGCTGAGAACAGAGTTTTTGGGCTCTGAGTGACTCCAAAAACCTTTTCAGGCATTCTCCTTTAAATTGAATGCTGAGCGATGTTGAAAACGTGGGAATCGTGTTTTTGCGCTCTGAAAGTGTTGAAAACCGTGTTTCTGGCAATATAGTTGAAACTGCACGCTGAATGATCTTAAAACCCGGGAATCGCGTTTTTGCGTTGTGAAAGTGTCGAAAACTGCGTTTCTGATGCACTTCTGGAAAATGAATGCTGTGTGTTGTTCACAGCTGGGAACAGAGTTTTTGGGCTTGGAGAGTGTGAAAATTGTGTTTCTGACAGTCTACTGAAATCTGAATGCTGTGTGTTGTTCAAAGCTGAGAACAGAGTTTTTGGGCTCTGAGTGACTCCAAAAACCTTTTCAGGCATTCTCCTTTAAATTGAATGCTGAGCAATGTTGAAAACGTGGGAATCGTGTTTTTGCGCTCTGAAAGTGTTGAAAGCCGTGTTTCTGGCAATATAGTTGAAACTGCACGCTGAATGATGTTAAAACCCAGGAATCGCGTTTTTGCGCTCTGAAAGTGTCGAAAACAGGGTTTCTCGCAATATCATTGAAACTGCACGCTGAATGATGTTAAAACCCGGGAATCGCGTTTTTGCGTTGTGAAAGTGTCGAAAACTGCGTTTCTGATGCACTTCTGGAAAATGAATGCTGTGTGTTGTTCAAAGCTGGGAACAGTGTTTTTGGGCTTGGAGAGTGTGAAAATTGTGTTTCTGACAGTCTACTGAAATCTGAATGCTGAGTGTTGTTCAAAGCTGAGAACAGAGTTTTTGGGCTCTGAGTGACTCCAAAAACCTTTTCAGGCATTCTCCTTTAAATTGAATGCTGATCGATGTTGAAAACGTGGGAATCGTGTTTTTGCGCTCTGAAAGTGTTGAAAACCGTGTTTCTGGCAATATAGTTGAAAATGCACGTTGAATGATGTTAAAACCCAGGAATCGCGTTTTTGCGCTCTGAAAGTGTTGAAAACAGCGTTTCTGATGCACTTCTGGAAAATGAGTGCTGTGTGTTGTTCAAAGCTGGGAACAGAGTTTTTGGGATTGGAGAGTGTGAAAATTGTGTTTCTGACAGTCTACTGAAATCTGAATGCTGAGTATTGTTCAAAGCTGAGAACAGAGTTTTTGGGCTCTGAGTGACTCCAAAAACCTTTCCAGGCATTCTCCTTTAAATTGAATGCTGAGCGATGTTGAAAACGTAGGAATCGTGTTTTTGCGCTCTGAAAGTGTTGAAAACCGTGTTTCTGGCAATATAGTTGAAACTGCACGCTGAATGATCTTAAAACCCGGGAATTGCGTTTTTGCGTTGTGAAAGTGTCGAAAACTGCGTTTCTGATGCACTTCTGGAAAATGAATGCTGTGTGTTGTTCAAAGCTGGGAACAGACTTTTTGGGCTTGGAGAGTGTGAAAATTGTGTTTCTGACAGTCTACTGAAATCTGAATGCTGTGTGTTGTTCAAAGCTGAGAACAGAGTTTTTGGGCTCTGAGTGACTCCAAAAACCTTTTCAGGCATTCTCCTTTAAATTGAATGCTGAGCGATGTTGAAAATGTGGGAATCGTGTTTTTGCGCTCTGAAAGTGTTGAAAACCGTGTTTCTGGCAATATAGTTGAAACTGCACGCTGAATGATGTTAAAACCCAGGAATCGCGTTTTTGCGCTTTGAAAGTGTCGAAAACAGGGTTTCTCGCAATATCATTGAAAGTGCACGCTGAATGATGTTAAAACCCGGGAATCGCGTTTTTGCGTTGTGAAATGTAGAAAACGGCGTTTCTGATGCACTTCTGGAAAATGAATGCTGTGTGTTGTTCAAAGCTGGGAACAGTGTTTTTGGGCTTGGAGAGTGTGAAAATTGTGTTTCTGACAGTCTACTGAAATCTGAATGCTGAGTGTTGTTCAAAGCTGAGAACAGAGTTTTTGGGTTCTGAGTGACTCCAAAAACCTTTTCAGGCATTCTCCTTTAAATTGAATGCTGATCGATGTTGAAAACGTGGGAATCGTGTTTTTGCGCTCTGAAAGTGTTGAAAACCGTGTTTCTGGCAATATAGTTGAAACTGCACGCTGAATGATCTTAAAACCCGGGAATCGCGTTTTTGCGTTGTGAAAGTGTCGAAAACTGCGTTTCTGATGCACTTCTGGAAAATGAATGCTGTGTGTTGTTCAAAGCTGGGAACAGACTTTTTGGGCTTGGAGAGTGTGAAAATTGTGTTTCTGACAGTCTACTGAAATCTGAATGCTGTGTGTTGTTCAAAGCTGAGAACAGAGTTTTTGGGCTCTGAGTGACTCCAAAAACCTTTTCAGGCATTCTCCTTTAAATTGAATGCTGAGCGATGTTGAAAACGTGGGAATCGTGTTTTTGCGCTCTGAAAGTGTTGAAAGCCGTGTTTCTGGCAATATAGTTGAAACTGCACGCTGAATGATGTTAAAACCCAGGAATCGCGTTTTTGCGCTCTGAAAGTGTCGAAAACAGGGTTTCTCGCAATATCATTGAAAGTGCACGCTGAATGATGTTAAAACCCGGGAATCGCGTTTTTGCGTTGTGAAATGTAGAAAACGGCGTTTCTGATGCACTTCTGGAAAATGAATGCTGTGTGTTGTTCAATGCTGGGAACAGTGTTTTTGGGCTTGGAGAGTGTGAAAATTGTGTTTCTGACAGTCTACTGAAATCTGAATGCTGAGTGTTGTTCAAAGCTGAGAACAGAGTTTTTGGGCTCTGAGTGACTCCAAAAACCTTTTCAGGCATTCTCCTTTAAATTGAATGCTGATCGATGTTGAAAACGTGGGAATCGTGTTTTTGCGCTCTGAAAGTGTTGAAAACCGTGTTTCTGGCAATATAGTTGAAACTGCACGCTGAATGATGTTAAAACCCAGGAATCGCGTTTTTGCGCTCTGAAAGTGTCGAAAACAGCTTTTCTGATGCACTTCTGGAAAATGAGTGCTGTGTGTTGTTCAAAGCTGGGAACAGAGTTTTTGGGCTTGGAGAGTGTGAAAATTGTGTTTCTGACAGTCTACTGAAATCTGAATGCTGAGTATTGTTCAAAGCTGAGAACAGAGTTTTTGGGCTCTGAGTGACTCCAAAAACCTTTCCAGGCATTCTCATTTAAATTGAATGCTGAGCGATGTTGAAAACGTGGGAATCGTGTTTTTGCGCTCTGAAAGTGTTGAAAACCGTGTTTCTGGCAATATAGTTGAAACTGCACGCTGAATGATGTTAAAACCCGGGAATCGCGTTTTTGCGTTGTGAAAGTGTCGAAAACTGCGTTTCTGATGCACTTCTGGAAAATGAATGCTGTGTGTTGTTCAAAGCTGGGAACAGAGTTTTTGGGCTTGGAGAGTGTGAAAATTGTGTTTCTGACAGTCTACTGAAATCTGAATGCTGAGTGTTGTTCAAAGCTGAGAACAGAGTTTTTGGGCTCTGAGAGACTCCAAAAACCTTTTCAGGCATTCTCCTTTAAATTGAATGCTGAGCGATGTTGAAAACGTGGGAATCGTGTTTTTGCGCTCTGAAAGTGTTGAAAACCGTGTTTCTGGCAATATAGTTGAAAATGCACGTTGAAAGAATTTAAAACCCAGGAATCGCGTTTTTGCGCTCTGAAAGTGTCGAAAACAGGGTTTCTCGCAATATCATTGAAACTGCACGTTGAATGATGTTAAAACCCAGGAATCGCGTTTTTGCGCTCTGAAAGTGTCGAAAACAGGGTTTCTCGCAATATCATTGAAACTGCACGCTGAATGATGTTAAAACCCGGGAATCGCGTTTTTGCGTTGTGAAAGTGTAGAAAACGGCGTTTCTGATGCACTTCTGGAAAATGAATGCTGTGTGTTGTTCAAAGCTGGGAACAGAGTTTTTGGGCTTGGAGAGTGTGAAAATTGTGTTTCTGGCAGTCTACTGAAATCTGAATGCTGAGTGTTGTTCAAAGCTGAGAACAGAGTTTTTGGGCTCTGAGTGACTCCAAAAACCTTTTCAGGCATTCTCCTTTAAATTGAATGCTGAGCGATGTTGAAAACGTGGGAATCGTGTTTTTGCGCTCTGAAAGTGTTGAAAACCGTGTTTCTGGCAATATAGTTGAAACTGCACGTTGAATGATGTTAAAACCCGGGAATCGCGTTTTTGCGCTCTGAAAGTGTCGAAAACAGCTTTTCTGATGCACTTCTGGAAAATGAGTGCAGTGTGTTGTTCAAAGCTGGGAACAGAGTTTTTGGGCTTGGAGAGGGTGAAAATTGTGTTTCTGGCAGTCTACTGAAATCTGAATGCTGAGTGTTGTTCAAAGCTGAGAACAGAGTTTTTGGGCTCTGAGTGACTCCAAAAACCTTTTCAGGCATTCTCATTTAAATTGAATGCTGAGCGATGTTGAAAACGTGGGAATCGTGTTTTTGCGCTCTGAAAGTGTTGAAAACCGTGTTTCTGGCAATATAGTTGAAAATGCACGTTGAAAGAATTTAAAACCCAGGAATCGCGTTTTTGCGCTCTGAAAGTGTCGAAAACAGGGTTTCTCGCAATATCATTGAAACTGCACGTTGAATGATGTTAAAACCCAGGAACCGCGTTTTTGCGCTCTGAAAGTGTCGAAAACTGCGTTTCTGATGCACTTCTGGAAAATGAATGCTGTGTGTTGTTCAAAGCTGGGAACAGAGTTTTTGGGCTTGGAGAGGGTGAAAATTGTGTTTCTGACAGTCTACTGAAATCTGAATGCTGAGTATTGTTCAAAGCTGAGAACAGAGTTTTTGGGCTTGAGTGACTCCAAAAACCTTTCCAGGCATTGTCCTTTAAATTGAATGCTGAGCGATGTTGAAAACGTGGGAATCGTGTTTTTGCGCTCTGAAAGTGTCGAAAACCGTGTTTCTGGCAATATAGTTGAAACTGCACGTTGAATGATGTTAAAACCCAGGAATCGCGTTTTTGCGCTCTGAAAGTGTCGAAAACAGGGTTTTTCGCAATATCATTGAAACTGCACGCTGAATGATGTTAAAACCCGGGAATCGCGTTTTTGAGTTGTGAAAGTGTCGAAAACGGCGTTTCTGATGCACTTCTGGAAAATGAATGCTGTGTGTTGTTCAAAGCTGGGAACAGAGTTTGTGGGCTTGGAGAGTGTGAAAATTGTGTTTCTGACAGTCTACTGAAATCTGAATGCTGAGTGTTGTTCAAAGCTGAGAACAGAGTTTTTGGGCTCTGAGTGACTCCAAAAACCTTTTCAGGCATTCTCCTTTAAATTGAATGCTGAGCGATGTTGAAAACGTGGGAATCGTGTTTTTGCGCTCTGAAAGTGTTGAAAACCGTGTTTCTGGCAATATAGTTGAAACTGCACGTTGAATGATGTTAAAACCCGGGAATCGCGTTTTTGCGCTCTGAAAGTGTCGAAAACAGCTTTTCTGATGCACTTCTGGAAAATGAGTGCAGTGTGTTGTTCAAAGCTGGGAACAGAGTTTTTGGGCTTGGAGAGGGTGAAAATTGTGTATCTGACAGTCTACTGAAATCTGAATGCTGAGTATTGTTCAAAGCTGAGAACAGCGTTTTTGGGCTCTGAGTGACTCCAAAAACCTTTCCAGGCATTCTCCTTTAAATTGAATGCTGAGCGATGTTGAAAACGTGGGAATCGTGTTTTTGCGCTCTGAAAGTGTTGAAAACCGTGTTTCTGGCAATATAGTTGAAACTGCACGCTGAATGATGTTAAAACCCGGGAATCGCGTTTTTGCGTTGTGAAAGTGTCGAAAACTGCGTTTCTGATGCACTTCTGGAAAATGAATGCTGTGTGTTGTTCACAGCTGGGAACAGAGTTTTTGGGCTTGGAGAGTGTGAAAATTGTGTTTCTGACAGTCTACTGAAATCTGAATGCTGTGTGTTGTTCAAAGCTGAGAACAGAGTTTTTGGGCTCTGAGTGACTCCAAAAACCTTTTCAGGCATTCTCCTTTAAATTGAATGCTGAGCGATGTTGAAAACGTGGGAATCGTGTTTTTGCGCTCTGAAAGTGTTGAAAGCCGTGTTTCTGGCAATATAGTTGAAACTGCACGCTGAATGATGTTAAAACCCAGGAATCGCGTTTTTGCGCTCTGAAAGTGGCGAAAACAGGGTTTCTCGCAATATCATTGAAACTGCACGCTGAATGATGTTAAAACCCGGGAATCGCGTTTTTGCGTTGTGAAAGTGTCGAAAACTGCGTTTCTGATGCACTTCTGGAAAATGAATGCTGTGTGTTGTTCAAAGCTGGGAACAGAGTTTTTGGGCTTGGAGAGTGTGAAAATTGTGTTTCTGAAAGTCTACTGAAATCTGAATGCTGAGTGTTGTTCAAAGCTGAGAACAGAGTTTTTGAGCTCTGAGTGACTCCAAAAACCTTTTCAGGCATTCTCCTTTAAATTGAATGCTGAGCGATGTTGAAAACGTGGGAATCGTGTTTTTGCGCTCTGAAAGTGTTGAAAACCGTGTTTCTGGCAATATAGTTGAAACTGCACGTTGAATGATTTTAAAACCCAGGAATCGCGTTTTTGCGCTCTGAAAGTGTCGAAAACAGGGTTTCTCGCAATATCATTGAAAGTGCACGCTGAATGATGTTAAAACCCGGGAATCGCGTTTTTGCGTTGTGAAATGTAGAAAACGGCGTTTCTGATGCACTTCTGGAAAATGAATGCTGTGTGTTGTTCAAAGCTGGGAACAGTGTTTTTGGGCTTGGAGAGTGTGAAAATTGTGTTTCTGACAGTCTACTGAAATCTGAATGCTGAGTGTTGTTCAAAGCTGAGAACAGAGTTTTTGGGCTCTGAGTGACTCCAAAAACCTTTACAGGCATTCTCCTTTAAATTGAATGCTGAGCGATGTTGAAAACGTGGGAATCGTGTTTTTGCGCTCTGAAAGTGTTGAAAACCGTGTTTTTGGCAATATAGTTGAAAATGCACGTTGAATGATGTTAAAACCCAGGAATCGCGTTTTTGCGCTCTGAAAGTGTTGAAAACAGCGTTTCTGATGCACTTCTGGAAAATGAGTGCTGTGTGTAGTTCAAAGCTGGGAACAGAGTTTTTGGGCTTGGAGAGTGTGAAAATTGTGTTTCTGACAGTCTACTGAAATCTGAATGCTGAGTATTGTTCAAAGCTGAGAACAGAGTTTTTGGGCTCTGAGTGACTCCAAAAACCTTTCCAGGCATTCTCCTTTAAATTGAATGCTGAGCGATGTTGAAAACGTGGGAATCGTGTTTTTGCGCTCTGAAAGTGTTGAAAACCGTGTTTCTGGCAATATAGTTGAAACTGCACGCTGAATGTTCTTAAAACCCGGGAATCGCGTTTTTGCGGTGTGAAAGTGTCGAAAACTGCGTTTCTGATGCACTTCTGGAAAATGAATGCTGTGTGTTGTTCAAAGCTGGGAACAGACTTTTTGGGCTTGGAGAGTGTGAAAATTGTGTTTCTGACAGTCTACTGAAATCTGAATGCTGAGTGTTGTTCAAAGCTGAGAACAGAGTTTTTGGGCTCTGAGAGACTCCAAAAACCTTTTCAGGCATTCTCCTTTAAATTGAATGCTGAGCGATGTTGAAAACGTGGGAATCGTGTTTTTGCGCTCTGAAAGTGTTGAAAACCGTGTTTCTGGCAATATAGTTGAAAATGCACGTTGAAAGAATTTAAAACCCAGGAATCGTGTTTTTGCGCTCTGAAAGTGTCGAAAACAGGGTTTCTCGCAATATCATTGAAACTGCACGTTGAATGATGTTAAAACCCAGGAATCGCGTTTTTGCGCTCTGAAAGTGTCGAAAACAGGGTTTCTCGCAATATCATTGAAACTGCACGCTGAATGATGTTAAAACCCGGGAATCGCGTTTTTGCGTTGTGAAAGTGTAGAAAACGGCGTTTCTGATGCACTTCTGGAAAATGAATGCTGTGTGTTGTTCAAAGCTGGGAACAGAGTTTTTGGGCTTGGAGAGTGTGAAAATTGTGTTTCTGACAGTCTACTGAAATCTGAATGCTGAGTATTGTTCAAAGCTGAGAACAGAGTTTTTGGGCTCTGAGTGACTCCAAAAACCTTTCCAGGCATTCTCCTTTAAATTGAATGCTGAGCGATGTTGAAAACGTGGGAATCGTGTTTTTGCGCTCTGAAAGTGTTGAAAACCGTGTTTCTGGCAATATAGTTGAAACTGCACGCTGAATGATGTTAAAACCCGGGAATCGCGTTTTTGCGTTGTGAAAGTGTCGAAAACTGCGTTTCTGATGCACTTCTGGAAAATGAATGCTGTGTGTTGTTCACAGCTGGGAACAGAGTTTTTGGGCTTGGAGAGTGTGAAAATTGTGTTTCTGACAGTCTACTGAAATCTGAATGCTGTGTGTTGTTCAAAGCTGAGAACAGAGTTTTTGGGCTCTGAGTGACTCCAAAAACCTTGTGAGACCTAGGCAATGACCTGAGTCTCCAGGATGACACTAAGTGGCCACACCAGCTCAGCAGTAATCACGCAGTCCTCAGGATTCCCAGGGAAAGATTTTTTTTATTTATTATTGAAGGCAAAAATGGTAGCCATCAGTGTCCCTCATAAAGGGAGTGCAGACAAAACCAAAATGAAATTCCAATAGAAGAACAAAAAAAACAAGTTAATAATAACTTAAACAAAATTAACTCAAATTAACCAGCTGCACCCAGCTGCAGCATGCCGGCCTGCACAGACACCAGCTCACTCTCCATTCTGTTTATCATGCTGACTATATATAGACTTGAACCCCCCCCCTGAACAGGGGAGTCCTAGCGAGTCTACATTCCGAAACTGGAGGAATTACATTTGAATAACAGTTTAATCAAACAAAAAAGGTAACATTATATTCAAAATGACAACCACAACCAAAATAACAATAAAACAAACATTACATATACTAATAAAACAAACTACCAATATCCCTTCCTCCCCCCTCCACTCCTACGATGAACCTTCCTTAAAGTTCGCGCGAAACCTACGGCGAAACCTCAGAAAAGGGACGTAGTCAGGGCGCGCGCTTCCTCTGACCACCTCCTTCCCCGAGCAGCTGGCTTCCTTCACACACCGAGACCGCGCATCCGGGAGAGAGAGAGAGAGAGAGAGAGAGAGAGAGAGAGAGCGGGAGAACACAAACAACCACTGTACACGGTACCTACGTAAACTACAAAACTAAACAAATCGTAACAAGTATTATAACTAAATATAAAGATAACTGGAGGAGTGTTGTTTAATGGACAGATAACTAAACCCGGAAATCATTCGGAACCACATTACATGATACCGAACTACTGTGCTGTAGGAAACCGGCTAGCAACTAGTGAGGCACCCATCGTACGCCTGAGCACACTCGCTATGCGTAGCGATCTCCCCCTCCCGAGGACTCGCATCCAGGGATGCGAGACAAATAGTCAGCAATGACATTCTCCTTCCCTGCTCGATACTGTATCCGGAACCTATAGGGCTGCAGGGCCAGGAACCAACGAGTTATTCTCGCATTGGAGTCCTTCATCCTTCCCAGCCATTGAAGGGCACGGTGGTCAGTTTCCAAGACAAACTCTCTTCCCAGTAGGTAATATTTAAAGGTCTCTAACGCCCACTTAATGGCCAAGCACTCCAGCTCCACTGCTGAGTAGCGGGTTTCTCTCGGGAACAGCTTCCGGCTCACATAGGCCACTGGTTGCTGGTCACCTGGCTCCCCCTGAAGGAGGACTGCCCCCAAACCCACACCTGAAGCATCCGTGTGGACGGTAAAAGGCTTGCCAAAATCAGGGCTCTGGAGTACTGGTTCATGGCACAGGGCATCTTTCAGGTCCTGGAAAGCTTTCTCCTGCTTGTCGTCCCAGATGATCCTACTGGGTCCCGACTTCCTCGTCAGATCTGTCAGCGCCGCTGCTCGTGTGGCAAAATCTGGCACAAAGCGTCTGTACCACCCAACCAAACCTAAAAAAGAGCGTACCTGCTTCTTTGTCCCTGGCCTGGGACTCTGCCGAATTGCCTCCACCTTGTCCTGCTGAGGTCTGATGACACCACCACCCAGGACATACCCCAAATATCGGGCTTCTGCCTGTGCAAGAGAACACTTCTTTGGATGAATTGTCAACCCTGCCCCCTTGATCTTCCCAAAGACCCCGCGGAGATGCTGCAGGTGCTCCTCCCAGGAGTTGCTATAAATCACAATGTCATCCAAATAGGCAGCTGCAAACCCCTCTGTGCCCACGAGCACCTGGTCTATCAACCGCTGGAAGGTTGCTGGCGCCCCCTGGAGGCCAAATGGCATTTTGCAGAAATGGAATAAGCCCTGGGGTGTCCGGAAGGCTGTGTAAGGTCTAGCCTGTTCTGTGAGGGGGACCTGCCAATACCCTTTCTCCATATTGCTGCGTACAAAAGCATACATCTCCTCCATCTTTTCTTGCACTTGCTGCACATACCTCAGCACATCCTGGGACTTGGTTTTCTTTAGCCCTGCCCAGGAGTCCTTCAGCACATCCAAGGGCCCCCGTACCTGCCTTCCATAGATGAGCTCAAAAGGGGAGAAGCCGGTTGATGCCTGGGGGACCTCCCGGTAAGCAAACAGCATATAAGGCAGCCATCGGTCCCAGTCCTTGCCATTACCTGCAACAAACTTCTTCAACATGCTTTTGAGCGTGCCGTTGAAGCGCTCCACCAAGCCGTCTGTCTGGGGATGGAATGGAGTGGTCCTAATCCCCCTAATCCCCAATAGCCTATACACCTGCTTCAGGGTCTTAGAGAGAAAATTAGTACCCTGGTCTGTGATTATCTCCCTAGGTATCCCCACCCTTGAAAAAAACTGCACCAAGGCCTGGGCTACCTGCCGTGCAGACATATCCCGGAGTGGAAAGGCCTCAGGGTAACGTGAAGCATAATCACAAATTACCAAAATGTACCGATTACCTGCCTGTGTTCTCTCTAGTGGGCCAACAATATCCATCCCTAATCTGCTAAAGGGTTCATCTATGATGGGAAGTGGCTGAAGTGGGTATTTGGCTACATTCTTTGCACTAGTTAACTGGCATTCAGGGCAGCACTGACAGTAAGTTTGTATATCGGCATGCATCCCTGGCCAATAAAACCTCCCTGCAATGCGGTCTAGGGTTTTCTGAAAGCCCATATGCCCAGCCCAGGGGATTCCATGACCCATAGCCATCACCTGCTCTCTTAAACTCTTGGGAACCACCCACCGCTCTGTTCCCCCTGCTGTCTGCCTATGGCACAGTAACCCCTCCTGCTGGACATAACCCTTCTCCCCAGCTTCCCCATCATCTCCCTCCGCTTCCTGCCAGGCTTTAGCTAAGCCCTCATCCTCTTGCTGCAACAGTTTAAGGTTATGGGGAATTTCCTCCAACACATCCTCAATAGCTGGCACTGCCTTTGTCTTCTCCATTGCTTGCACAGTGCCCAATAATTTCTCCCTACGTTTCTGCCTTTGGCTTTTCCTAATCTTCCCTTGGCCAACTGTAGGGATTTCACAATTTATGAAGGGCATCTTCCTAAGGGCTTCTACATCCGCCCCAGACTCATTTGGTGGCCGATTCTGCTCCATCACCTTAGCCTGGGAACGAGTTGTCACCATGCTCACTGGGGTACATGCGGAGACCAGCTCAGGCAAAACCAGCACATCCTGCCCAATTATAACTGGGTATCTCAACCCCTCAACAACCCCTACGGTCAACAGGAAAGTTTGTCCCTGCACTTCCAGGTAAACCTCTGTAATGGGGTACTCATGTTCATCCCCATTAACACAACACACTTTCATCTGAGGACCCCCCAGCTGACACTGGTCTTTCACTAGCTGAGGCTGAACCAAAGTCTGCATACTGCCTGTGTCTAGCAGAGCCATGGCACTAGCCCCATTAACCTTCACAGGCATTAACTGCACCCTCCCCAAACCATCACCATTAGCTTCCCCTGGTCGGGGCAAAAGGCACAAGTGAATAGCTTTTGGCTTCCTCAGAGGGCAATTTGGCTTAATGTGTCCCTCCTGTCTACAATAGTAACAGATCATTTTACCTGTCTCAGGGTTAATCCCCTTGCTATTATCAGCAAATGTTTTAGCTGCCCTAACACCCTCAATACTAGGCCTAGCCCTCTCATAACCACGGTAGTCACCCCCCTTAGGCCTGCTCCCTGGACCACCACCAAAACCAAACCCCACAGACTTACCGGCTGGTGTGTAAGGTCTGGGGCCTTCATAACGGAATGCCTTGGAGCCTCGTCGGGCGGCCAGGAAGGTTTCCACCCGCTCTGCTGCTCTCTGGGCAGTGTCGGGGCAGTGCTCTTTAACCCATATTCTGATTTCAGGGTTCAGAGTGTTGTAGAACTGCTCCAGAATGATCATCTCACCCACTTCCTCCACAGTCTTGCCTGCCGGCCTAATCCACTTCTTGTAGAGGTCTCTCAGTCGGTGATACAGTTCTTTAGGGCTCTCACCAGGCCGCACTTCGGGGTCCCGGAACCTCTGTCGGTACACTTCCTGGTTGATCTCATACTTTGCCAAGATGGCCTCCTTAACTCGGTCATAGTCCATGGAATCCTCCACATCCATAGCCACATACGCACTTCGTGCTTTTCCACTCAGGTAGGGCACTAACAGCACAGCCCATTCGGTTTTCTCCCACTGGTAGGCAGTAGCCAGGCGCTCAAAGGTGGTCAGATATTGCTCGATATCGTCACCTTCCTGGAGCGGTGGAAGCTTTGGCTTGGCCCAGGGCATCCTCCGGCTTCCACCACTGGACTGCAGGGACATCCCAGGACTCCCCTCGTCATCGGAGTCTTCACCTGTCTGATGTCCTGGTCTCTGGAACTCCTGTGGACCGTGGCTCTTCCTACTGGGCTCCTCTTGCAACGAGTAAGGGGCTCTGGCAATTCCCTCTGCTTTGTGTCGGTGCTGCTCCATCTCCTCCTGGAACTGGGACAGCTGCACCTGGACCCGCCGCCATCGCTGTTCCTGCTTCAGCGCCTCCTGGTCCATTCTGCTCCCCTGCTCCTGCTGGAAGCGCACACAGTCCTTGAGCATGCGGACCATCTCTCCCCATGAACCCGCCGGCTGCTCTTCCTGCCGTGGCAGTTGGTGGGCTGGGGGACTTCCACCCACTGCCCCTTCTTCTTCTGGAACAACCTCCATCTCTCGCTGGCGTCGTGTCTTTGGTCCCATAAAGCCCTGGCTCCTCCCTGCTGCTTACTGCTGCTCCACTTCAGCGTACCATCCCACTTCTGACACCACATGTGAGACCTAGGCAATGACCTGAGTCTCCAGGATGACACTAAGTGGCCACACCAGCTCAGCAGTAATCACGCAGTCCTCAGGATTCCCAGGGAAAGATTTTTTTTATTTATTATTGAAGGCAAAAATGGTAGCCATCAGTGTCCCTCATAAAGGGAGTGCAGACACAAAACCAAAATGAAATTCCAATAGAAGAACAAAAAAAACAAGTTAATAATAACTTAAACAAAATTAACTCAAATTAACCAGCTGCACCCAGCTGCAGCATGCCGGCCTGCACAGACACCAGCTCACTCTCCATTCTGTTTATCATGCTGACTATATATAGACTTGAACCCCCCCCTGAACAGGGGAGTCCTAGCGAGTCTACATTCCGAAACTGGAGGAATTACATTTGAATAACAGTTTAATCAAACAAAAAAGGTAACATTATATTCAAAATGACAACCACAACCAAAATAACAATAAAACAAACATTACATATACTAATAAAACAAACTACCAATATCCCTTCCTCCCCCCTCCACTCCTACGATGAACCTTCCTTAAAGTTCGCGCGAAACCTACGGCGAAACCTCAGAAAAGGGACGTAGTCAGGGCGCGCGCTTCCTCTGACCACCTCCTTCCCCGAGCAGCTGGCTTCCTTCACACACCGAGACCGCGCATCCGGAAGAGAGAGAGAGAGAGAGAGAGAGCGGGAGAACACAAACAACCACTGTACACGGTACCTACGTAAACTACAAAACTAAACAAATCGTAACAAGTATTATAACTAAATATAAAGATAACTGGAGGAGTGTTGTTTAATGGACAGATAACTAAACCCGGAAATCATTCGGAACCACATTACATGATACCGAACTACTGTGCTGTAGGAAACCGGCTAGCAACTAGTGAGGCACCCATCGTACGCCTGAGCACACTCGCTATGCGTAGCGATCTCCCTGCGTTTAATTTAGGAACGAAGGGACAGTGGAGGAGCATCAGTTAGCTTCTCCACAAACCTTTTCAGGCATTCTCCTTTAAATTGAATGCTGAGCAATGTTGAAAACGTGGGAATCGTGTTTTTGCGCTCTGAAAGTGTTGAAAGCCGTGTTTCTGGCAATATAGTTGAAACTGCACGCTGAATGATGTTAAAACCAAGGAATCGCGTTTTTGCGCTCTGAAAGTGGCGAAAACAGGGTTTCTCTCAATATCATTGAAACTGCACGCTGAATGATGTTAAAACCCGGGAATCGCGTTTTTGCGTTGTGAAATGTAGAAAACGGCGTTTCTGATGCACTTCTGGAAAATGAATGCTGTGTGTTGTTCAAAGCTGGGAACAGTGTTTTTGGGCTTGGAGAGTGTGAAAATTGTGTTTCTGACAGTCTACTGAAATCTGAATGCTGAGTGTTGTTCAAAGCTGAGAACAGAGTTTTTGGGCTCTGAGTGACTCCAAAAACCTTTTCAGGCATTCTCCTTTAAATTGAATGCTGATCGATGTTGAAAACGTGGGAATCGTGTTTTTGCGCTCTGAAAGTGTTGAAAACCGTGTTTCTGGCAATATAGTTGAAACTGCACGCTGAATGATGTTAAAACCCAGGAATCGCGTTTTTGCGCTCTGAAAGTGTCGAAAACAGCTTTTCTGATGCACTTCTGGAAAATGCGTGCTGTGTGTTGTTCAAAGCTGGGAACAGAGTTTTTGGGCTTGGAGAGTGTGAAAATTGTGTTTCTGACAGTCTACTGAAATCTGAATGCTGAGTATTGTTCAAAGCTGAGAACAGAGTTTTTGGGCTCTGAGTGACTCCAAAAACCTTTCCAGGCATTCTCATTTAAATTGAATGCTGAGCGATGTTGAAAACGTGGGAATCGTGTTTTTGCGCTCTGAAAGTGTTGAAAACCGTGTTTCTGGCAATATAGTTGAAACTGCACGCTGAATGATGTTAAAACCCGGGAATCGCGTTTTTGCGTTGTGAAAGTGTCGAAAACTGCGTTTCTGATGCACTTCTGGAAAATGAATGCTGTGTGTTGTTCAAAGCTGGGAACAGACTTTTTGGGCTTGGAGAGTGTGAAAATTGTGTTTCTGACAGTCTACTGAAATCTGAATGCTGAGTGTTGTTCAAAGCTGAGAACAGAGTTTTTGGGCTCTGAGAGACTCCAAAAACCTTTTCAGGCATTCTCCTTTAAATTGAATGCTGAGCGATGTTGAAAACGTGGGAATCGTGTTTTTGCGCTCTGAAAGTGTTGAAAACCGTGTTTCTGGCAATATAGTTGAAAATGCACGTTGAAAGAATTTAAAACCCAGGAATCGCGTTTTTGCGCTCTGAAAGTGTCGAAAACAGGGTTTCTCGCAATATCATTGAAACTGCACGTTGAATCATGTTAAAACCCAGGAATCGCGTTTTTGCGCTCTGAAAGTGTCGAAAACAGGGTTTCTCGCAATATCATTGAAACTGCACGCTGAATGATGTTAAAACCCGGGAATCGCGTTTTTGCGTTGTGAAAGTGTAGAAAACGGCGTTTCTGATGCACTTCTGGAAAATGAATGCTGTGTGTTGTTCAAAGCTGGGAACAGAGTTTTTGGGCTTGGAGAGTGTGAAAATTGTGTTTCTGGCAGTCTACTGAAATCTGAATGCTGAGTGTTGTTCAAAGCTGAGAACAGAGTTTTTGGGCTCTGAGTGACTCCAAAAACCTTTTCAGGCATTCTCCTTTAAATTGAATGCTGAGCGATGTTGAAAACGTGGGAATCGTGTTTTTGCGCTCTGAAAGTGTTGAAAACCGTGTTTCTGGCAATATAGTTGAAACTGCACGCTGAATGATGTTAAAACCCAGGAATCGCGTTTTTGCGCTCTGAAAGTGGCGAAAACAGGGTTTCTCGCAATATCATTGAAACTGCACGCTGAATGATGTTAAAACCCGGGAATCGCGTTTTTGCGTTGTGAAAGTGTCGAAAACTGCGTTTCTGATGCACTTCTGGAAAATGAATGCTGTGTGTTGTTCAAAGCTGGGAACAGAGTTTTTGGGCTTGGAGAGTGTGAAAATTGTGTTTCTGAAAGTCTACTGAAATCTGAATGCTGAGTGTTGTTCAAAGCTGAGAACAGAGTTTGTGAGCTCTGAGTGACTCCAAAAACCTTTTCAGGCATTCTCCTTTAAATTGAATGCTGAGCGATGTTGAAAACGTGGGAATCGTGTTTTTGCGCTCTGAAAGTGTCGAAAACAGGGTTTCTCGCAATATCATTGAAAGTGCACGCTGAATGATGTTAAAACCCGGGAATCGCGTTTTTGCGTTGTGAAATGTAGAAAACGGCGTTTCTGATGCACTTCTGGAAAATGCGTGCTGTGTGTTGTTCAAAGCTGGGAACAGACTTTTTGGGCTTGGAGAGTGTGAAAATTGTGTTTCTGACAGTCTACTGAAATCTGAATGCTGAGTGTTGTTCAAAGCTGAGAACAGAGTTTTTGGGCTCTGAGAGACTCCAAAAACCTTTTCAGGCATTCTCCTTTAAATTGAATGCTGAGCGATGTTGAAAACGTGGGAATCGTGTTTTTGCGCTCTGAAAGTGTTGAAAACCGTGTTTCTGGCAATATAGTTGAAAATGCACGTTGAAAGAATTTAAAACCCAGGAATCGCGTTTTTGCGCTCTGAAAGTGTCGAAAACAGGGTTTCTCGCAATATCATTGAAACTGCACGTTGAATGATGTTAAAACCCAGGAATCGCGTTTTTGCGCTCTGAAAGTGTCGAAAACAGGGTTTCTCGCAATATCATTGAAACTGCACGCTGAATGATGTTAAAACCCGGGAATCGCGTTTTTGCGTTGTGAAAGTGTAGAAAACGGCGTTTCTGATGCACTTCTGGAAAATGAATGCTGTGTGTTGTTCAAAGCTGGGAACAGAGTTTTTGGGCTTGGAGAGTGTGAAAATTGTGTTTCTGGCAGTCTACTGAAATCTGAATGCTGAGTGTTGTTCAAAGCTGAGAACAGAGTTTTTGGGCTCTGAGTGACTCCAAAAACCTTTTCAGGCATTCTCCTTTAAATTGAATGCTGAGCGATGTTGAAAACGTGGGAATCGTGTTTTTGCGCTCTGAAAGTGTTGAAAACCGTGTTTCTGGCAATATAGTTGAAACTGCACGCTGAATGATGTTAAAACCCAGGAATCGCGTTTTTGCGCTCTGAAAGTGGCGAAAACAGGGTTTCTCGCAATATCATTGAAACTGCACGCTGAATGATGTTAAAACCCGGGAATCGCGTTTTTGCGTTGTGAAAGTGTCGAAAACTGCGTTTCTGATGCACTTCTGGAAAATGAATGCTGTGTGTTGTTCAAAGCTGGGAACAGAGTTTTTGGGCTTGGAGAGTGTGAAAATTGTGTTTCTGAAAGTCTACTGAAATCTGAATGCTGAGTGTTGTTCAAAGCTGAGAACAGAGTTTTTGAGCTCTGAGTGACTCCAAAAACCTTTTCAGGCATTCTCCTTTAAATTGAATGCTGAGCGATGTTGAAAACGTGGGAATCGTGTTTTTGCGCTCTGAAAGTGTTGAAAACCGTGTTTCTGGCAATATAGTTGAAACTGCACGCTGAATGATGTTAAAACCCGGGAATCGCGTTTTTGCGTTGTGAAATGTAGAAAACGGCGTTTCTGATGCACTTCTGGAAAATGAATGCTGTGTGTTGTTCAAAGCTGGGAACAGAGTTTTTGGGCTTGGAGAGTGTGAAAATTGTGTTTCTGGCAGTCTACTGAAATCTGAATGCTGAGTGTTGTTCAAAGCTGAGAACAGAGTTTTTGGGCTCTGAGTGACTCCAAAAACCTTTTCAGGCATTCTCCTTTAAATTGAATGCTGAGCGATGTTGAAAACGTGGGAATCGTGTTTTTGCGCTCTGAAAGTGTTGAAAACCGTGTTTCTGGCAATATAGTTGAAACTGCACGCTGAATGATGTTAAAACCCAGGAATCGCGTTTTTGCGCTCTGAAAGTGGCGAAAACAGGGTTTCTCGCAATATCATTGAAACTGCACGCTGAATGATGTTAAAACCCGGGAATCGCGTTTTTGCGTTGTGAAAGTGTCGAAAACTGCGTTTCTGATGCACTTCTGGAAAATGAATGCTGTGTGTTGTTCAAAGCTGGGAACAGAGTTTTTGGGCTTGGAGAGTGTGAAAATTGTGTTTCTGACAGTCTACTGAAATCTGAATGCTGAGTGTTGTTCAAAGCTGAGAACAGAGTTTTTGGGCTCTGAGTGACTCCAAAAACCTTTTCTGGCATTCTCCTTTAAATTGAATGCTGATCGATGTTGAAAACGTGGGAATCGTGTTTTTGCGCTGTGAAAGTGTTGAAAACCGTGTTTCTGGCAATATAGTTGAAACTGCACGCTGAATGATCTTAAAACCCGGGAATCGCGTTTTTGCGTTGTGAAAGTGTCGAAAACTGCGTTTCTGATGCACTTCTGGAAAATGAATGCTGTGTGTTGTTCAAAGTTGGGAACAGAGTTTTGGGGCTTGGAGAGTGTGAAACTTGTGTTTCTGACAGTCTACTGAAATCTGAATGCTGAGTGTTGTTCAAAGCTGAGAACAGAGTTTTTGGGCTCTGAGTGACTCCAAAACCCTTTTCAGGCATTCTCCTTTAAATTGAATGCTGATCGATGTTGAAAACGTGGGAATCGTGTTTTTGCGCTCTGAAAGTGTTGAAAACCGTGTTTCTGGCAATATAGTTGAAACTGCACGCTGAATGATCTTAAAACCCGGGAATCGCGTTTTTGCGTTGTGAAAGTGTCGAAAACTGCGTTTCTGATGCACTTCTGGAAAATGAATGCTGTGTGTTGTTCAAAGTTGGGAACAGAGTTTTGGGGCTTGGAGAGTGTGAAAATTGTGTTTCTGACAGTCTACTGAAATCTGAATGCTGTGTGTTGTTCAAAGCTGAGAACAGAGTTTTTGGGCTCTGAGTGACTCCAAAAACCTTTTCAGGCATTCTCCTTTAAATTGAATGCTGAGCGATGTTGAAAACGTGGGAATCGTGTTTTTGCGCTCTGAAAGTGTTGAAAGCCGTGTTTCTGGCAATATAGTTGAAACTGCACGCTGAATGATGTTAAAACCCAGGAATCGCGTTTTTGCGCTCTGAAAGTGTCGAAAACAGGGTTTCTCGCAATATCATTGAAAGTGCACGCTGAATGATGTTAAAACCCGGGAATCGCGTTTTTGCGTTGTGAAATGTATAAAACGGCGTTTCTGATGCACTTCTGGAAAATGAATGCTGTGTGTTGTTCAAAGCTGGGAACAGTGTTTTTGGGCTTGGAGAGTGTGAAAATTGTGTTTCTGACAGTCTACTGAAATCTGAATGCTGAGTGTTGTTCAAAGCTGAGAACAGAGTTTTTGGGCTCTGAGTGACTCCAAAAACCTTTTCAGGCATTCTCCTTTAAATTGAATGCTGATCGATGTTGAAAACGTGGGAATCGTGTTTTTGCGCTCTGAAAGTGTTGAAAACCGTGTTTTTGGCAATATAGTTGAAAATGCACGTTGAATGATGTTAAAACCCGGGAATCGCGTTTTTGCGCTCTGAAAGTGTCGAAAACAGGGTTTCTCGCAATATCATTGAAACTGCACGCTGAATGATGTTAAAACCCGGGAATCGCGTTTTTGCATTGTGAAAGCGTAGAAAACGGCGTTTCTGATGTACTTCTGGAAAATGAATGCTGTGTGTTGCTCAAAGCTGGGAACAGAGTTTTTGGGCTTGGAGAGTGTGAAAATTGTGTTTCTGGCAGTCTACTGAAATCTGAATGCTGAGTGTTGTTCAAAGCTGAGAACAGAGTTTTTGGGCTCTGAGTGACTCCAAAAACCTTTTCAGGCATTCTCCTTTAAATTGAATGCTGAGCGATGTTGAAAACGTGGGAATCGTGTTTTTGCGCTCTGAAAGTGTTGAAAACCGTGTTTCTGGCAATATAGTTGAAACTGCACGCTGAATGATGTTAAAACCCAGGAATCGCGTTTTTGCGCTCTGAAAGTGTCGAAAACAGCTTTTCTGATGCACTTCTGGAAAATGCGTGCTGTGTGTTGTTCAAAGCTGGGAACAGAGTTTTTGGGCTTGGAGAGTGTGAAAATTGTGTTTCTGACAGTCTACTGAAATCTGAATGCTGAGTATTGTTCAAAGCTGAGAACAGAGTTTTTGGGCTCTGAGTGACTCCAAAAACCTTTCCAGGCATTCTCATTTAAATTGAATGCTGAGCGATGTTGAAAACGTGGGAATCGTGTTTTTGCGCTCTGAAAGTGTTGAAAACCGTGTTTCTGGCAATATAGTTGAACGTGCACGCTGAATGATGTTAAAACCCGGGAATCGCGTTTTTGCGTTGTGAAAGTGTCGAAAACTGCGTTTCTGATGCACTTCTGGAAAATGAATGCTGTGTGTTGTTCAAAGCTGGGAACAGACTTTTTGGGCTTGGAGAGTGTGAAAATTGTGTTTCTGACAGTCTACTGAAATCTGAATGCTGAGTGTTGTTCAAAGCTGAGAACAGAGTTTTTGGGCTCTGAGAGACTCCAAAAACCTTTTCAGGCATTCTCCTTTAAATTGAATGCTGAGCGATGTTGAAAACGTGGGAATCGTGTTTTTGCGCTCTGAAAGTGTTGAAAACCGTGTTTCTGGCAATATAGTTGAAAATGCACGTTGAAAGAAGTTAAAACCCAGGAATCGCGTTTTTGCGCTCTGAAAGTGTCGAAAACAGGGTTTCTCGCAATATCATTGAAACTGCACGTTGAATGATGTTAAAACCCAGGAATCGCGTTTTTGCTCTCTGAAAGTGTCGAAAACTGCGTTTCTGATGCACTTCTGGAAAATGAATGCTGTGTGTTGTTCAAAGCTGGGAACAGAGTTTTTGGGCTTGGAGAGTGTGAAAATTGTGTTTCTGACAGTCTACTGAAATCTGAATGCTGAGTGTTGTTCAAAGCTGAGAACAGAGTTTTTGGGCTCTGAGTGACTCCAAAAACCTTTTCAGGCATTCTCCTTTAAATTGAATGCTGAGCGATGTTGAAAACGTGGGAATCGTGTTTTTGCGCTCTGAAAGTGTTGAAAACCGTGTTTCTGACAATATAGTTGAAAATGCACGTTGAATGATGTTAAAACCCGGGAATCGCGTTTTT
Source organism: Megalops cyprinoides (assembly GCF_013368585.1). Lineage (NCBI taxonomy): Eukaryota > Metazoa > Chordata > Actinopteri > Elopiformes > Megalopidae > Megalops > Megalops cyprinoides. The sequence goes on along the minus strand of NW_023494760.1, from coordinate 43,347 downwards.
GCGTTGTGAAAGTTTCGAAAACGGCGTTTCTGATGCACTTCTTTAAAATGAATGCTGTGTGTAGTTCAAAGCTGGGAACAGAGTTTTTGGGCTTGGAGAGGGTGAAAATTGTGTTTCTGACAGTCTACTGAAATATGAATGCTGAGTATTGTTCAAAGCTGAGAACAGAGTTTTTGGGCTTGAGTGACTCCAAAAACCTTTCCAGGCATTGTCCTTTAAATTGAATGCTGAGCGATGTTGAAAACGTGGGAATCGTGTTTTTGCGCTATGAAAGTGTCGAAAACCGTGTTTCTGGCAATATAGTTGAAACTGCACGTTGAATGATGTTAAAACCCGGGAATCGCGTTTTTGCGCTCTGAAAGTGTTGAAAACAGCGTCTCTGATGCACTTCTGGAAAATGAGTGCTGTGTGTTGTTCAAAGCTGGGAACAGAGTCTTTGGGCTTGGAGAGTGTGAAAATTGTGTTTCTGACAGTCTACTGAAATCTGAATGCTGAGTGTTGTTCAAAGTTGAGAACAGAGTTTTTGGGCTCTGAGTGACTCCAAAAACCTTTCCAGGCATTCTCCTTTAAATTGAATGCTGAGCTATGTTGAAAACGTGGGAATCGTGTTTTTGCGCTCTGAAAGTGTCGAAAACCGTGTTTCTGGCAATATAGTTGAAACTGCACGTTGAATGATGTTAAAACCCAGGAATCGCGTTTTTGCGCTCTGAAAGTGTCGAAAACAGCGTTTCTGATGCACTTCTGGAAAATGAATGCTGTGTGTTGTTCAAAGCTGGGAACAGAGTTTTTGGGCTTGGAGAGTGTGAAAATTGTGTTTCTGACAGTCTACTGAAATCTGAATGCTGAGTGTTGTTCAAAACTGCGAACAGAGTTTTTGGGCTCTGAGTGATTCCAAAAACCTTTCCAGGCATTCTCCTTTAAATTGAATGCTGAGCGATGTTGAAAACGTGGGAATCGTGTTTTTGCGCTCTGAAAGTGTTGAAAACCGTGTTTCTGGCAATATCGTTGAAACTGCACGTTGAATGATGTTAAAACCCGGGAATCGCGTTTTTGCGCTCTGAAAGTGTCGAAAACAGGGTTTCTCGCAATATCATTGAAACTGCACGCTGAATGATGTTAAAACCCGGGAATCGCGTTTTTGCATTGTGAAAGTGTAGAAAACGGCGTTTCTGATGTACTTCTGGAAAATGAATGCTGTGTGTTGCTCAAAGCTGGGAACAGAGTTTTTGGGCTTGGAGAGTGTGAAAATTGTGTTTCTGGCAGTCTACTGAAATCTGAATGCTGAGTGTTGTTCAAAGCTGAGAACAGAGTTTTTGGGCTCTGAGTGACTCCAAAAACCTTTTCAGGCATTCTCCTTTAAATTGAATGCTGAGCGATGTTGAAAACGTGGGAATCGTGTTTTTGCGCTCTGAAAGTGTTGAAAACCGTGTTTCTGGCAATATAGTTGAAACTGCACGCTGAATGATGTTAAAACCCAGGAATCGCGTTTTTGCGCTCTGAAAGTGTCGAAAACAGCTTTTCTGATGCACTTCTGGAAAATGCGTGCTGTGTGTTGTTCAAAGCTGGGAACAGAGTTTTTGGGCTTGGAGAGTGTGAAAATTGTGTTTCTGACAGTCTACTGAAATCTGAATGCTGAGTGTTGTTCAAAGCTGAGAACAGAGTTTTTGGGCTCTGAGTGACTCCAAAAACCTTTCCAGGCATTCTCCTTTAAATTGAATGCTGAGCGATGTTGAAAACGTGGGAATCGTGTTTTTGCGCTCTGAAAGTGTTTCTGGCAATATAGTTGAAACTGCACGTTGAATGATGTTAAAACCCGGGAATCGTGTTTTTGCGCTCTGAAAGTGTTGAAAACCGTGTTTCTGGCAATATAGTTGAAACTGCACGCTGAATGATCTTAAAACCCGGGAATCGCGTTTTTGCGTTGTGAAAGTGTCGGAAACTGCGTTTCTGATGCACTTCTGGAAAATGAATGCTGTGTGTTGTTCACAGCTGGGAACAGAGTTTTTGGGCTTGGAGAGTGTGAAAATTGTGTTTCTGACAGTCTACTGAAATCTGAATGCTGTGTGTTGTTCAAAGCTGAGAACAGAGTTTTTGGGCTCTGAGTGACTCCAAAAACCTTTTCAGGCATTCTCCTTTAAATTGAATGCTGAGCGATGTTGAAAACGTGGGAATCGTGTTTTTGCGCTCTGAAAGTGTTGAAAGCCGTGTTTCTGGCAATATAGTTGAAACTGCACGCTGAATGATGTTAAAACCCAGGAATCGCGTTTTTGCGCTCTGAAAGTGTCGAAAACAGGGTTTCTCGCAATATCATTGAAACTGCACGCTGAATGATGTTAAAACCCGGGAATCGCGTTTTTGCGTTGTGAAAGTGTCGAAAACTGCGTTTCTGATGCACTTCTGGAAAATGAATGCTGTGTGTTGTTCAAAGCTGGGAACAGTGTTTTTGGGCTTGGAGAGTGTGAAAATTGTGTTTCTGACAGTCTACTGAAATCTGAATGCTGAGTGTTGTTCAAAGCTGAGAACAGAGTTTTTGGGCTCTGAGTGACTCCAAAAACCTTTTCAGGCATTCTCCTTTAAATTGAATGCTGATCGATGTTGAAAACGTGGGAATCGTGTTTTTGCGCTCTGAAAGTGTTGAAAGCCGTGTTTCTGGCAATATAGTTGAAACTGCACGCTGAATGATGTTAAAACCCAGGAATCGCGTTTTTGCGCTCTGAAAGTGTCGAAAACAGGGTTTCTCGCAATATCATTGAAAGTGCACGCTGAATGATGTTAAAACCCGGGAATCGCGTTTTTGCGTTGTGAAATGTAGAAAACGGCGTTTCTGATGCACTTCTGGAAAATGAATGCTGTGTGTTGTTCAATGCTGGGAACAGTGTTTTTGGGCTTGGAGAGTGTGAAAATTGTGTTTCTGACAGTCTACTGAAATCTGAATGCTGAGTGTTGTTCAAAGCTGAGAACAGAGTTTTTGGGCTCTGAGTGACTCCAAAAACCTTTTCAGGCATTCTCCTTTAAATTGAATGCTGATCGATGTTGAAAACGTGGGAATCGTGTTTTTGCGCTCTGAAAGTGTTGAAAACCGTGTTTCTGGCAACATAGTTGAAACTGCACGCTGAATGATGTTAAAACCCAGGAATCGCGTTTTTGCGCTCTGAAAGTGTCGAAAACAGCTTTTCTGATGCACTTCTGGAAAATGCGTGCTGTGTGTTGTTCAAAGCTGGGAACAGAGTTTTTGGGCTTGGAGAGTGTGAAAATTGTGTTTCTGACAGTCTACTGAAATCTGAATGCTGAGTATTGTTCAAAGCTGAGAACAGAGTTTTTGGGCTCTGAGTGACTCCAAAAACCTTTCCAGGCATTCTCATTTAAATTGAATGCTGAGCGATGTTGAAAACGTGGGAATCGTGTTTTTGCGCTCTGAAAGTGTTGAAAACCGTGTTTCTGGCAATATAGTTGAAACTGCACGCTGAATGATGTTAAAACCCGGGAATCGCGTTTTTGCGTTGTGAAAGTGTCGAAAACTGCGTTTCTGATGCACTTCTGGAAAATGAATGCTGTGTGTTGTTCAAAGCTGGGAACAGACTTTTTGGGCTTGGAGAGTGTGAAAATTGTGTTTCTGACAGTCTACTGAAATCTGAATGCTGAGTGTTGTTCAAAGCTGAGAACAGAGTTTTTGGGCTCTGAGAGACTCCAAAAACCTTTTCAGGCATTCTCCTTTAAATTGAATGCTGAGCGATGTTGAAAACGTGGGAATCGTGTTTTTGCGCTCTGAAAGTGTTGAAAACCGTGTTTCTGGCAATATAGTTGAAAATGCACGTTGAAAGAATTTAAAACCCAGGAATCGCGTTTTTGCGCTCTGAAAGTGTCGAAAACAGGGTTTCTCGCAATATCATTGAAACTGCACGTTGAATGATGTTAAAACCCAGGAATCGCGTTTTTGCGCTCTGAAAGTGTCGAAAACAGGGTTTCTCGCAATATCATTGAAACTGCACGCTGAATGATGTTAAAACCCGGGAATCGCGTTTTTGCGCTCTGAAAGTGTCGAAAACAGCTTTTCTGATGCACTTCTGGAAAATGAGTGCAGTGTGTTGTTCAAAGCTGGGAACAGAGTTTTTGGGCTTGGAGAGGGTGAAAATTGTGTTTCTGGCAGTCTACTGAAATCTGAATGCTGAGTGTTGTTCAAAGCTGAGAACAGAGGTTTTGGGCTCTGAATGACTCCAAAAACCTTTTCAGGCATTCTCATTTAAATTGAATGCTGAGCGATGTTGAAAACGTGGGAATCGTGTTTTTGCGCTCTGAAAGTGTTGAAAACCGTGTTTCTGGCAATATAGTTGAAAATGCACGTTGAAAGAATTTAAAACCCAGGAATCGCGTTTTTGCGCTCTGAAAGTGTCGAAAACAGGGTTTCTCGCAATATCATTGAAACTGCACGTTGAATGATGTTAAAACCCAGGAACCGCGTTTTTGCGCTCTGAAAGTGTCGAAAACTGCGTTTCTGATGCACTTCTGGAAAATGAATGCTGTGTGTTGTTCAAAGCTGGGAACAGAGTTTTTGGGCTTGGAGAGTGTGAAAATTGTGTTTCTGACAGTCTACTGAAATCTGAATGCTGAGTATTGTTCAAAGCTGAGAACAGAGTTTTTGGGCTTGAGTGACTCCAAAAACCTTTCCAGGCATTGTCCTTTAAATTGAATGCTGAGCGATGTTGAAAACGTGGGAATCGTGTTTTTGCGCTATGAAAGTGTCGAAAACCGTGTTTCTGGCAATATAGTTGAAACTGCACGTTGAATGATGTTAAAACCCAGGAATCGCGTTTTTGCGCTCTGAAAGTGTCGAAAACAGGGTTTTTCGCAATATCATTGAAACTGCACGCTGAATGATGTTAAAACCCGGGAATCGCGTTTTTGAGTTGTGAAAGTGTCGAAAACGGCGTTTCTGATGCACTTCTGGAAAATGAATGCTGTGTGTTGTTCAAAGCTGGGAACAGAGTTTGTGGGCTTGGAGAGTGTGAAAATTGTGTTTCTGACAGTCTACTGAAATCTGAATGCTGAGTGTTGTTCAAAGCTGAGAACAGAGTTTTTGGGCTCTGAGTGACTCCAAAAACCTTTTCAGGCATTCTCCTTTAAATTGAATGCTGAGCGATGTTGAAAACGTGGGAATCGTGTTTTTGCGCTCTGAAAGTGTTGAAAACCGTGTTTCTGGCAATATAGTTGAAACTGCACGTTGAATGATGTTAAAACCCGGGAATCGCGTTTTTGCGCTCTGAAAGTGTCGAAAACAGCTTTTCTGATGCACTTCTGGAAAATGAGTGCAGTGTGTTGTTCAAAGCTGGGAACAGAGTTTTTGGGCTTGGAGAGGGTGAAAATTGTGTATCTGACAGTCTACTGAAATCTGAATGCTGAGTATTGTTCAAAGCTGAGAACAGCGTTTTTGAGCTCTGAGTGACTCCAAAAACCTTTCCAGGCATTCTCCTTTAAATTGAATGCTGAGCGATGTTGAAAACGTGGGAATCGTGTTTTTGCGCTCTGAAAGTGTTGAAAACCGTGTTTCTGGCAATATAGTTGAAACTGCACGCTGAATGATGTTAAAACCCGGGAATCGCGTTTTTGCGTTGTGAAAGTGTCGAAAACTGCGTTTCTGATGCACTTCTTTAAAATGAATGCTGTGTGTAGTTCAAAGCTGGGAACAGAGTTTTTGGGCTTGGAGAGGGTGAAAATTGTGTTTCTGACAGTCTACTGAAATCTGAATGCTGAGTATTGTTCAAAGCTGAGAACAGAGTTTTTGGGCTTGAGTGACTCCAAAAACCTTTCCAGGCATTGTCCTTTAAATTGAATGCTGAGCGATGTTGAAAACGTGGGAATCGTGTTTTTGCGCTATGAAAGTGTCGAAAACAGGGTTTTTCGCAATATCATTGAACCTGCACGTTGAATGATGTTAAAACCCGGGAATCGCGTTTTTGAGTTGTGAAAGTGTCGAAAACGGCGTTTCTGATGCACTTCTGGAAAATGAATGCTGTGTGTTGTTCAAAGCTGGGAACAGAGTTTGTGGGCTTGGAGAGTGTGAAAATTGTGTTTCTGACAGTCTACTGAAATCTGAATGCTGAGTGTTGTTCAAAGCTGAGAACAGAGTTTTTGGGATCTGAGTGACTCCAAAAACCTTTTCAGGCATTCTCCTTTAAATTGAATGCTGAGCGATGTTGAAAACGTGGGAATCGTGTTTTTGCGCTCTGAAAGTGTTGAAAACCGTGTTTCTGGCAATATAGTTGAAACTGCACGCTGAATGATGTTAAAACCCAGGAATCGCGTTTTTGCGCTCTGAAAGTGTCGAAAACAGCTTTTCTGATGCACTTCTGGAAAATGCGTGCTGTGTGTTGTTCAAAGCTGGGAACAGAGTTTTTGGGCTTGGAGAGTGTGAAAATTGTGTTTCTGACAGTCTACTGAAATCTGAATGCTGAGTATTGTTCAAAGCTGAGAACAGAGTTTTTGGGCTCTGAGTGACTCCAAAAACCTTTCCAGGCATTCTCATTTAAATTGAATGCTGAGCGATGTTGAAAACGTGGGAATCGTGTTTTTGCGCTCTGAAAGTGTTGAAAACCGTGTTTCTGGCAATATAGTTGAACGTGCACGCTGAATGATGTTAAAACCCGGGAATCGCGTTTTTGCGTTGTGAAAGTGTCGAAAACTGCGTTTCTGATGCACTTCTGGAAAATGAATGCTGTGTGTTGTTCAAAGCTGGGAACAGAGTTTTTGGGCTTGGAGAGTGTGAAAATTGTGTTTCTGACAGTCTACTGAAATCTGAATGCTGAGTGTTGTTCAAAGCTGAGAACAGAGTTTTTGGGCTCTGAGAGACTCCAAAAACCTTTTCAGGCATTCTCCTTTAAATTGAATGCTGAGCGATGTTGAAAACGTGGGAATCGTGTTTTTGCGCTCTGAAAGTGTTGAAAACCGTGTTTCTGGCAATATAGTTGAAAATGCACGTTGAAAGAAGTTAAAACCCAGGAATCGCGTTTTTGCGCTCTGAAAGTGTCGAAAACAGGGTTTTTCGCAATATCATTGAAACTGCACGTTGAATGATGTTAAAACCCAGGAATCGCGTTTTTGCGCTCTGAAAGTGTCGAAAACTGCGTTTCTGATGCACTTCTGGAAAATGAATGCTGTGTGTTGTTCAAAGCTGAGAACAGAGTTTTTGGGCTTGGAGAGTGTGAAAATTGTGTTTCTGACAGTCTACTGAAATCTGAATGCTGAGTGTTGTTCAAAGCTGAGAACAGAGTTTTTGGGCTCTGAGTGACTCCAAAAACCTTTTCAGGCATTCTCCTTTAAATTGAATGCTGAGCGATGTTGAAAACGTGGGAATCGTGTTTTTGCGCTCTGAAAGTGTTGAAAACCGTGTTTCTGACAATATAGTTGAAAATGCACGTTGAATGATGTTAAAACCCGGGAATCGCGTTTTTGCGTTGTGAAAGTTTCGAAAACGGCGTTTCTGATGCACTTCTTTAAAATGAATGCTGTGTGTAGTTCAAAGCTGGGAACAGAGTTTTTGGGCTTGGAGAGGGTGAAAATTGTGTTTCTGACAGTCTACTGAAATATGAATGCTGAGTATTGTTCAAAGCTGAGAACAGAGTTTTTGGGCTTGAGTGACTCCAAAAACCTTTCCAGGCATTGTCCTTTAAATTGAATGCTGAGCGATGTTGAAAACGTGGGAATCGTGTTTTTGCGCTATGAAAGTGTCGAAAACCGTGTTTCTGGCAATATAGTTGAAACTGCACGTTGAATGATGTTAAAACCCAGGAATCGCGTTTTTGCGCTCTGAAAGTGTTGAAAACAGCGTCTCTGATGCACTTCTGGAAAATGAGTGCTGTGTGTTGTTCAAAGCTGGGAACAGAGTCTTTGGGCTTGGAGAGTGTGAAAATTGTGTTTCTGACAGTCTACTGAAATCTGAATGCTGAGTGTTGTTCAAAGTTGAGAACAGAGTTTTTGGGCTCTGAGTGACTCCAAAAACCTTTCCAGGCATTCTCCTTTAAATTGAATGCTGAGCGATGTTGAAAACGTGGGAATCGTGTTTTTGCGCTCTGAAAGTGTCGAAAACCGTGTTTCTGGCAATATAGTTGAAACTGCACGTTGAATGATGTTAAAACCCAGGAATCGCGTTTTTGCGCTCTGAAAGTGTCGAAAACAGCGTTTCTGATGCACTTCTGGAAAATGAATGCTGTGTGTTGTTCAAAGCTGGGAACAGAGTTTTTGGGCTTGGAGAGTGTGAAAATTGTGTTTCTGACAGTCTACTAAAATCTGAATGCTGAGTGTTGTTCAAAACTGCGAACAGAGTTTTTGGGCTCTGAGTGATTCCAAAAACCTTTCCAGCCATTCTCCTTTAAATTGAATGCTGAGCGATGTTGAAAACGTGGGAATCGTGTTTTTGCGCTCTGAAAGTGTTGAAAACCGTGTTTCTGGCAATATCGTTGAAACTGCACGTTGAATGATGTTAAAACCCGGGAATCGCGTTTTTGCGCTCTGAAAGTGTCGAAAACAGGGTTTCTCGCAATATCATTGAAACTGCACGCTGAATGATGTTAAAACCCGGGAATCGCGTTTTTGCATTGTGAAAGTGTAGAAAACGGCGTTTCTGATGTACTTCTGGAAAATGAATGCTGTGTGTTGCTCAAAGCTGGGAACAGAGTTTTTGGGCTTGGAGAGTGTGAAAATTGTGTTTCTGGCAGTCTACTGAAATCTGAATGCTGAGTGTTGTTCAAAGCTGAGAACAGAGTTTTTGGGCTCTGAGTGACTCCAAAAACCTTTTCAGGCATTCTCCTTTAAATTGAATGCTGAGCGATGTTGAAAACGTGGGAATCGTGTTTTTGCGCTCTGAAAGTGTTGAAAACCGTGTTTCTGACAATATAGTTGAAAATGCACGTTGAATGATGTTAAAACCCGGGAATCGCGTTTTTGCGTTGTGAAAGTGTCGAAAACTGCGTTTCTGATGCACTTCTTTAAAATGAATGCTGTGTGTTGTTCAAAGCTGGGAACAGACTTTTTGGGCTTGGAGAGGGTGAAAATTGTGTTTCTGACAGTCTACTGAAATATGAATGCTGAGTATTGTTCAAAGCTGAGAACAGAGTTTTTGGGCTTGAGTGACTCCAAAAACCTTTCCAGGCATTGTCCTTTAAATTGAATGCTGAGCGATGTTGAAAACGTGGGAATCGTGTTTTTGCGCTATGAAAGTGTCGAAAACCGTGTTTCTGGCAATATAGTTGAAACTGCACGTTGAATGATGTTAAAACCCAGGAATCGCGTTTTTGCGCTCTGAAAGTGTTGAAAACAGCGTCTCTGATGCACTTCTGGAAAATGAGTGCTGTGTGTTGTTCAAAGCTGGGAACAGAGTCTTTGGGCTTGGAGAGTGTGAAAATTGTGTTTCTGACAGTCTACTGAAATCTGAATGCTGAGTGTTGTTCAAAGTTGAGAACAGAGTTTTTGGGCTCTGAGTGACTCCAAAAACCTTTCCAGGCATTCTCCTTTAAATTGAATGCTGAGCGATGTTGAAAACGTGGGAATCGTGTTTTTGCGCTCTGAAAGTGTCGAAAACCGTGTTTCTGGCAATATAGTTGAAACTGCACGTTGAATGATGTTAAAACCCAGGAATCGCGTTTTTGCGCTCTGAAAGTGTCGAAAACAGCGTTTCTGATGCACTTCTGGAAAATGAATGCTGTGTGTTGTTCAAAGCTGGGAACAGAGTTTTTGGGCTTGGAGAGTGTGAAAATTGTGTTTCTGACAGTCTACTGAAATCTGAATGCTGAGTGTTGTTCAAAACTGCGAACAGAGTTTTTGGGCTCTGAGTGACTCCAAAAACCTTTCCAGGCATTCTCCTTTAAATTGAATGCTGAGCGATGTTGAAAACGTGGGAATCGTGTTTTTGCGCTCTGAAAGTGTTGAAAACCGTGTTTCTGGCAATATCGTTGAAACTGCACGTTGAATGATGTTAAAACCCGGGAATCGCGTTTTTGCGCTCTGAAAGTGTCGAAAACAGGGTTTCTCGCAATATCATTGAAACTGCACGCTGAATGATGTTAAAACCCGGGAATCGCGTTTTTGCATTGTGAAAGTGTAGAAAACGGCGTTTCTGATGTACTTCTGGAAAATGAATGCTGTGTGTTGCTCAAAGCTGGGAACAGAGTTTTTGGGCTTGGAGAGTGTGAAAATTGTGTTTCTGGCAGTCTACTGAAATCTGAATGCTGAGTGTTGTTCAAAGCTGAGAACAGAGTTTTTGGGCTCTGAGTGACTCCAAAAACCTTTTCAGGCATTCTCCTTTAAATTGAATGCTGAGCGATGTTGAAAACGTGGGAATCGTGTTTTTGCGCTCTGAAAGTGTTGAAAACCGTGTTTCTGGCAATATAGTTGAACGTGCACGCTGAATGATGTTAAAACCCGGGAATCGCGTTTTTGCGTTGTGAAAGTGTCGAAAACTGCGTTTCTGATGCACTTCTGGAAAATGAATGCTGTGTGTTGTTCAAAGCTGGGAACAGACTTTTTGGGCTTGGAGAGTGTGAAAATTGTGTTTCTGACAGTCTACTGAAATCTGAATGCTGAGTGTTGTTCAAAGCTGAGAACAGAGTTTTTGGGCTCTGAGAGACTCCAAAAACCTTTTCAGGCATTCTCCTTTAAATTGAATGCTGAGCGATGTTGAAAACGTGGGAATCGTGTTTTTGCGCTCTGAAAGTGTTGAAAACCGTGTTTCTGGCAATATAGTTGAAAATGCACGTTGAATGAAGTTAAAACCCAGGAATCGCGTTTTTGCGCTCTGAAAGTGTCGAAAACAGGGTTTCTCGCAATATCATTGAAACTGCACGTTGAATGATGTTAAAACCCAGGAATCGCGTTTTTGCTCTCTGAAAGTGTCGAAAACTGCGTTTCTGATGCACTTCTGGAAAATGAATGCTGTGTGTTGTTCAAAGCTGAGAACAGAGTTTTTGGGCTTGGAGAGTGTGAAAATTGTGTTTCTGACAGTCTACTGAAATCTGAATGCTGAGTGTTGTTCAAAGCTGAGAACAGAGTTTTTGGGCTCTGAGTGACTCCAAAAACCTTTTCAGGCATTCTCCTTTAAATTGAATGCTGAGCGATGTTGAAAACGTGGGAATCATGTTTTTGCGCTCTGAAAGTGTTGAAAACCGTGTTTCTGACAATATAGTTGAAAATGCACGTTGAATGATGTTAAAACCCGGGAATCGCGTTTTTGCGTTGTGAAAGTGTCGAAAACGGCGTTTCTGATGCACTTCTTTAAAATGAATGCTGTGTGTAGTTCAAAGCTGGGAACAGAGTTTTTGGGCTTGGAGAGGGTGAAAATTGTGTTTCTGACAGTCTACTGAAATCTGAATGCTGAGTATTGTTCAAAGCTGAGAACAGAGTTTTTGGGCTTGAGTGACTCCAAAAACCTTTCCAGGCATTGTCCTTTAAATTGAATGCTGAGCGATGTTGAAAACGTGGGAATCGTGTTTTTGCGCTATGAAAGTGTCGAAAACCGTGTTTCTGGCAATATAGTTGAAACTGCACGTTGAATGATGTTAAAACCCAGGAATCGCGTTTTTGCGCTCTGAAAGTGTTGAAAACAGCGTCTCTGATGCACTTCTGGAAAATGAGTGCTGTGTGTTGTTCAAAGCTGGGAACAGAGTCTTTGGGCTTGGAGAGTGTGAAAATTGTGTTTCTGACAGTCTACTGAAATCTGAATGCTGAGTGTTGTTCAAAACTGCGAACAGAGTTTTTGGGCTCTGAGTGACTCCAAAAACCTTTCCAGGCATTCTCCTTTAAATTGAATGCTGAGCGATGTTGAAAACGTGGGAATCGTGTTTTTGCGCTCTGAAAGTGTTGAAAACCGTGTTTCTGGCAATATCGTTGAAACTGCACGTTGAATGATGTTAAAACCCGGGAATCGCGTTTTTGCGCTCTGAAAGTGTCGAAAACAGGGTTTCTCGCAATATCATTGAAACTGCACGCTGAATGATGTTAAAACCCGGGAATCGCGTTTTTGCATTGTGAAAGTGTAGAAAACGGCGTTTCTGATGTACATCTGGAAAATGAATGCTGTGTGTTGCTCAAAGCTGGGAACAGAGTTTTTGGGCTTGGAGAGTGTGAAAATTGTGTTTCTGGCAGTCTACTGAAATCTGAATGCTGAGTGTTGTTCAAAGCTGAGAACAGAGTTTTTGGGCTCTGAGTGACTCCAAAAACCTTTTCAGGCATTCTCCTTTAAATTGAATGCTGAGCGATGTTGAAAACGTGGGAATCGTGTTTTTGCGCTCTGAAAGTGTTGAAAACCGTGTTTCTGGCAATATAGTTGAAACTGCACGCTGAATGATGTTAAAACCCAGGAATCGCGTTTTTGCGCTCTGAAAGTGTCGAAAACAGCTTTTCTGATGCACTTCTGGAAAATGCGTGCTGTGTGTTGTTCAAAGCTGGGAACAGAGTTTTTGGGCTTGGAGAGTGTGAAAATTGTGTTTCTGGCAGTCTACTGAAATCTGAATGCTGAGTGTTGTTCAAAGCTGAGAACAGAGTTTTTGGGCTCTGAGTGACTCCAAAAACCTTTCCAGGCATTCTCCTTTAAATTGAATGCTGAGCGATGTTGAAAACGTGGGAATCGTGTTTTTGCGCTCTGAAAGTGTTTCTGGCAATATAGTTGAAACTGCACGTTGAATGATGTTAAAACCCGGGAATCGCGTTTTTGCGCTCTGAAAGTGTCGAAAACGGCTTTTCTGATGCACTTCTGGAAAATGAGTGCAGTGTGTTGTTCAAAGCTGGGAACAGAGTTTTTGGGCTTGGAGAGGGTGAAAATTGTGTTTCTGACAGTCTACTGAAATCTGAATGCTGAGTATTGTTCAAAGCTGAGAACAGCGTTTTTGGGCTCTGAGTGACTCCAAAAACCTTTCCAGGCATTCTCCTTTAAATTGAATGCTGAGCGATGTTGAAAACGTGGGAATCGTGTTTTTGCGCTCTGAAAGTGTTGAAAGCCGTGTTTCTGGCAATATAGTTGAAACTGCACGCTGAATGATGTTAAAACCCAGGAATCGCGTTTTTGCGCTCTGAAAGTGTCGAAAACAGGGTTTCTCGCAATATCATTGAAACTGCACGCTGAATGATGTTAAAACCCGGGAATCGCGTTTTTGCGTTGTGAAAGTGTCGAAAACTGCGTTTCTGATGCACTTCTGGAAAATGAATGCTGTGTGTTGTTCAAAGCTGGGAACAGTGTTTTTGGGCTTGGAGAGTGTGAAAATTGTGTTTCTGACAGTCTACTGAAATCTGAATGCTGAGTGTTGTTCAAAGCTGAGAACAGAGTTTTTGGGCTCTGAGTGACTCCAAAAACCTTTTCAGGCATTCTCCTTTAAATTGAATGCTGATCGATGTTGAAAACGTGGGAATCGTGTTTTTGCGCTCTGAAAGTGTTGAAAACCGTGTTTCTGGCAATATAGTTGAAACTGCACGCTGAATGATCTTAAAACCCGGGAATCGCGTTTTTGCGTTGTGAAAGTGTCGAAAACTGCGTTTCTGATGCACTTCTGGAAAATGAATGCTGTGTGTTGTTTACAGCTGGGAACAGAGTTTTTGGGCTTGGAGAGTGTGAAAATTGTGTTTCTGACAGTCTACTGAAATCTGAATGCTGTGTGTTGTTCAAAGCTGAGAACAGAGTTTTTGGGCTCTGAGTGACTCCAAAAACCTTTTCAGGCATTCTCCTTTAAATTGAATGCTGAGCAATGTTGAAAACGTGGGAATCGTGTTTTTGCGCTCTGAAAGTGTTGAAAGCCGTGTTTCTGGCAATATAGTTGAAACTGCACGCTGAATGATGTTAAAACCCAGGAATCGCGTTTTTGCGCTCTGAAAGTGTCGAAAACAGGGTTTCTCGCAATATCATTGAAAGTGCACGCTGAATGATGTTAAAACCCGGGAATCGCGTTTTTGCGTTGTGAAATGTAGAAAACGGCGTTTCTGATGCACTTCTGGAAAATGAATGCTGTGTGTTGTTCAAAGCTGGGAACAGTGTTTTTGGGCTTGGAGAGTGTGAAAATTGTGTTTCTGACAGTCTACTGAAATCTGAATGCTGAGTGTTGTTCAAAGCTGAGAACAGAGTTTTTGGGCTCTGAGTGACTCCAAAAACCTTTTCAGGCATTCTCCTTTAAATTGAATGCTGATCGATGTTGAAAACGTGGGAATCGTGTTTTTGCGCTCTGAAAGTGTTGAAAACCGTGTTTCTGGCAACATAGTTGAAACTGCACGCTGAATGATGTTAAAACCCAGGAATCGCGTTTTTGCGCTCTGAAAGTGTCGAAAACAGCTTTTCTGATGCACTTCTGGAAAATGCGTGCTGTGTGTTGTTCAAAGCTGGGAACAGAGTTTTTGGGCTTGGAGAGTGTGAAAATTGTGTTTCTGACAGTCTACTGAAATCTGAATGCTGAGTATTGTTCAAAGCTGAGAACAGAGTTTTTGGGCTCTGAGTGACTCCAAAAACCTTTCCAGGCATTCTCATTTAAATTGAATGCTGAGCGATGTTGAAAACGTGGGAATCGTGTTTTTGCGCTCTGAAAGTGTTGAAAACCGTGTTTCTGGCAATATAGTTGAAACTGCACGCTGAATGATGTTAAAACCCGGGAATCGCGTTTTTGCGTTGTGAAAGTGTCGAAAACTGCGTTTCTGATGCACTTCTGGAAAATGAATGCTGTGTGTTGTTCAAAGCTGGGAACAGACTTTTTGGGCTTGGAGAGTGTGAAAATTGTGTTTCTGACAGTCTACTGAAATCTGAATGCTGAGTGTTGTTCAAAGCTGAGAACAGAGTTTTTGGGCTCTGAGAGACTCCAAAAACCTTTTCAGGCATTCTCCTTTAAATTGAATGCTGAGCGATGTTGAAAACGTGGGAATCGTGTTTTTGCGCTCTGAAAGTGTTGAAAACCGTGTTTCTGGCAATATAGTTGAAAATGCACGTTGAAAGAATTTAAAACCCAGGAATCGCGTTTTTGCGCTCTGAAAGTGTCGAAAACAGGGTTTCTCGCAATATCATTGAAACTGCACGTTGAATGATGTTAAAACCCAGGAATCGCGTTTTTGCGCTCTGAAAGTGTCGAAAACAGGGTTTCTCGCAATATCATTGAAACTGCACGCTGAATGATGTTAAAACCCGGGAATCGCGTTTTTGCGTTGTGAAAGTGTAGAAAACGGCGTTTCTGATGCACTTCTGGAAAATGAATGCTGTGTGTTGTTCAAAGCTGGGAACAGAGTTTTTGGGCTTGGAGAGTGTGAAAATTGTGTTTCTGGCAGTCTACTGAAATCTGAATGCTGAGTGTTGTTCAAAGCTGAGAACAGAGTTTTTGGGCTCTGAGTGACTCCAAAAACCTTTTCAGGCATTCTCCTTTAAATTGAATGCTGAGCGATGTTGAAAACGTGGGAATCGTGTTTTTGCGCTCTGAAAGTGTTGAAAACCGTGTTTCTGGCAATATAGTTGAAACTGCACGTTGAATGATGTTAAAACCCGGGAATCGCGTTTTTGCGCTCTGAAAGTGTCGAAAACAGGGTTTCTCGCAATATCATTGAAACTGCACGTTGAATGATGTTAAAACCCAGGAACCGCGTTTTTGCGCTCTGAAAGTGTCGAAAACTGCGTTTCTGATGCACTTCTGGAAAATGAATGCTGTGTGTTGTTCAAAGCTGGGAACAGAGTTTTTGGGCTTGGAGAGGGTGAAAATTGTGTTTCTGACAGTCTACTGAAATCTGAATGCTGAGTATTGTTCAAAGCTGAGAACAGAGTTTTTGGGCTTGAGTGACTCCAAAAACCTTTCCAGGCATTGTCCTTTAAATTGAATGCTGAGCGATGTTGAAAACGTGGGAATCGTGTTTTTGCGCTCTGAAAGTGTCGAAAACCGTGTTTCTGGCAATATAGTTGAAACTGCACGTTGAATGATGTTAAAACCCAGGAATCGCGTTTTTGCGCTCTGAAAGTGTCGAAAACAGGGTTTTTCGCAATATCATTGAAACTGCACGCTGAATGATGTTAAAACCCGGGAATCGCGTTTTTGAGTTGTGAAAGTGTCGAAAACGGCGTTTCTGATGCACTTCTGGAAAATGAATGCTGTGTGTTGTTCAAAGCTGGGAACAGAGTTTGTGGGCTTGGAGAGTGTGAAAATTGTGTTTCTGACAGTCTACTGAAATCTGAATGCTGAGTGTTGTTCAAAGCTGAGAACAGAGTTTTTGGGCTCTGAGTGACTCCAAAAACCTTTTCAGGCATTCTCCTTTAAATTGAATGCTGAGCGATGTTGAAAACGTGGGAATCGTGTTTTTGCGCTCTGAAAGTGTTGAAAACCGTGTTTCTGGCAATATAGTTGAAACTGCACGTTGAATGATGTTAAAACCCGGGAATCGCGTTTTTGCGCTCTGAAAGTGTCGAAAACAGCTTTTCTGATGCACTTCTGGAAAATGAGTGCAGTGTGTTGTTCAAAGCTGGGAACAGAGTTTTTGGGCTTGGAGAGGGTGAAAATTGTGTTTCTGACAGTCTACTGAAATCTGAATGCTGAGTATTGTTCAAAGCTGAGAACAGCGTTTTTGGGCTCTGAGTGACTCCAAAAACCTTTCCAGGCATTCTCCTTTAAATTGAATGCTGAGCGATGTTGAAAACGTGGGAATCGTGTTTTTGCGCTCTGAAAGTGTTGAAAACCGTGTTTCTGGCAATATAGTTGAAACTGCACGCTGAATGATGTTAAAACCCGGGAATCGCGTTTTTGCGTTGTGAAAGTGTCGAAAACTGCGTTTCTGATGCACTTCTTTAAAATGAATGCTGTGTGTAGTTCAAAGCTGGGAACAGAGTTTTTGGGCTTGGAGAGGGTGAAAATTGTGTTTCTGACAGTCTACTGAAATCTGAATGCTGAGTATTGTTCAAAGCTGAGAACAGAGTTTTTGGGCTTGAGTGACTCCAAAAACCTTTCCAGGCATTGTCCTTTAAATTGAATGCTGAGCGATGTTGAAAACGTGGGAATCGTGTTTTTGCGCTATGAAAGTGTCGAAACCCGTGTTTCTGGCAATATAGTTGAAACTGCACGTTGAATGATGTTAAAACCCAGGAATCGCGTTTTTGCGCTCTGAAAGTGTCGAAAACAGGGTTTTTCGCAATATCATTGAACCTGCACGCTGAATGATGTTAAAACCCGGGAATCGCGTTTTTGAGTTGTGAAAGTGTCGAAAACGGCGTTTCTGATGCACTTCTGGAAAATGAATGCTGTGTGTTGTTCAAAGCTGGGAACAGAGTTTGTGGGCTTGGAGAGTGTGAAAATTGTGTTTCTGACAGTCTACTGAAATCTGAATGCTGAGTGTTGTTCAAAGCTGAGAACAGAGTTTTTGGGCTCTGAGTGACTCCAAAAACCTTTTCAGGCATTCTCCTTTAAATTGAATGCTGAGCGATGTTGAAAACGTGGGAATCTTGTTTTTGCGCTCTGAAAGTGTTGAAAACCGTGTTTCTGGCAATATAGTTGAAACTGCACGTTGAATGATGTTAAAACCCGGGAATCGCGTTTTTGCGCTCTGAAAGTGTCGAAAACAGCTTTTCTGATGCACTTCTGGAAAATGAGTGCAGTGTGTTGTTCAAAGCTGGGAACAGAGTTTTTGGGCTTGGAGAGGGTGAAAATTGTGTATCTGACAGTCTACTGAAATCTGAATGCTGAGTATTGTTCAAAGCTGAGAACAGCGTTTTTGGGCTCTGAGTGACTCCAAAAACCTTTCCAGGCATTCTCCTTTAAATTGAATGCTGAGCGATGTTGAAAACGTGGGAATCGTGTTTTTGCGCTCTGAAAGTGTTGAAAACCGTGTTTCTGGCAATATAGTTGAAACTGCACGCTGAATGATGTTAAAACCCGGGAATCGCGTTTTTGCGTTGTGAAAGTGTCGAAAACTGCGTTTCTGATGCACTTCTGGAAAATGAATGCTGTGTGTTGTTCACAGCTGTGAACAGAGTTTTTGGGCTTGGAGAGTGTGAAAATTGTGTTTCTGACAGTCTACTGAAATCTGAATGCTGTGTGTTGTTCAAAGCTGAGAACAGAGTTTTTGGGCTCTGAGTGACTCCAAAAACCTTGTGAGACCTAGGCAATGACCTGAGTCTCCAGGATGACACTAAGTGGCCACACCAGCTCAGCAGTAATCACGCAGTCCTCAGGATTCCCAGGGAAAGATTTTTTTTATTTATTATTGAAGGCAAAAATGGTAGCCATCAGTGTCCCTCATAAAGGGAGTGCAGACAAAACCAAAATGAAATTCCAATAGAAGAACAAAAAAAACAAGTTAATAATAACTTAAACAAAATTAACTCAAATTAACCAGCTGCACCCAGCTGCAGCATGCCGGCCTGCACAGACACCAGCTCACTCTCCATTCTGTTTATCATGCTGACTATATATAGACTTGAACCCCCCCCCTGAACAGGGGAGTCCTAGCGAGTCTACATTCCGAAACTGGAGGAATTACATTTGAATAACAGTTTAATCAAACAAAAAAGGTAACATTATATTCAAAATGACAACCACAACCAAAATAACAATAAAACAAACATTACATATACTAATAAAACAAACTACCAATATCCCTTCCTCCCCCCTCCAGTCCTACGATGAACCTTCCTTAAAGTTCGCGCGAAACCTACGGCGAAACCTCAGAAAAGGGACGTAGTCAGGGCGCGCGCTTCCTCTGACCACCTCCTTCCCCGAGCAGCTGGCTTCCTTCACACACCGAGACCGCGCATCCGGGAGAGAGAGAGAGAGAGAGAGAGAGAGAGCGGGAGAACACAAACAACCACTGTACACGGTACCTACGTAAACTACAAAACTAAACAAATCGTAACAAGTATTATAACTAAATATAAAGATAACTGGAGGAGTGTTGTTTAATGGACAGATAACTAAACCCGGAAATCATTCGGAACCACATTACATGATACCGAACTACTGTGCTGTAGGAAACCGGCTAGCAACTAGTGAGGCACCCATCGTACGCCTGAGCACACTCGCTATGCGTAGCGATCTCCCTGCGTTTAATTTAGGAACGAAGGGACAGTGGAGGAGCATCAGTTAGCTTCTCCACATTTCCCTCCCCCTCCCGAGGACTCGCATCCAGGGATGCGAGACAAATAGTCAGCAATGACATTCTCCTTCCCTGCTCGATACTGTATCCGGAACCTATAGGGCTGCAGGGCCAGGAACCAACGAGTTATTCTCGCATTGGAGTCCTTCATCCTTCCCAGCCATTGAAGGGCACGGTGGTCAGTTTCCAAGACAAACTCTCTTCCCAGTAGGTAATATTTAAAGGTCTCTAACGCCCACTTAATGGCCAAGCACTCCAGCTCCACTGCTGAGTAGCGGGTTTCTCTCGGGAACAGCTTCCGGCTCACATAGGCCACTGGTTGCTGGTCACCTGGCTCCCCCTGAAGGAGGACTGCCCCCAAACCCACACCTGAAGCATCCGTGTGGACGGTAAAAGGCTTGCCAAAATCAGGGCTCTGGAGTACTGGTTCATGGCACAGGGCATCTTTCAGGTCCTGGAAAGCTTTCTCCTGCTTGTCGTCCCAGATGATCCTACTGGGTCCCGACTTCCTCGTCAGATCTGTCAGCGCCGCTGCTCGTGTGGCAAAATCTGGCACAAAGCGTCTGTACCACCCAACCAAACCTAAAAAAGAGCGTACCTGCTTCTTTGTCCCTGGCCTGGGACTCTGCCGAATTGCCTCCACCTTGTCCTGCTGAGGTCTGATGACACCACCACCCAGGACATACCCCAAATATCGGGCTTCTGCCTGTGCAAGAGAACACTTCTTTGGATGAATTGTCAACCCTGCCCCCTTGATCTTCCCAAAGACCCCGCGGAGATGCTGCAGGTGCTCCTCCCAGGAGTTGCTATAAATCACAATGTCATCCAAATAGGCAGCTGCAAACCCCTCTGTGCCCACGAGCACCTGGTCTATCAACCGCTGGAAGGTTGCTGGCGCCCCCTGGAGGCCAAATGGCATTTTGCAGAAATGGAATAAGCCCTGGGGTGTCCGGAAGGCTGTGTAAGGTCTAGCCTGTTCTGTGAGGGGGACCTGCCAATACCCTTTCTCCATATTGCTGCGTACAAAAGCATACATCTCCTCCATCTTTTCTTGCACTTGCTGCACATACCTCAGCACATCCTGGGACTTGGTTTTCTTTAGCCCTGCCCAGGAGTCCTTCAGCACATCCAAGGGCCCCCGTACCTGCCTTCCATAGATGAGCTCAAAAGGGGAGAAGCCGGTTGATGCCTGGGGGACCTCCCGGTAAGCAAACAGCATATAAGGCAGCCATCGGTCCCAGTCCTTGCCATTACCTGCAACAAACTTCTTCAACATGCTTTTGAGCGTGCCGTTGAAGCGCTCCACCAAGCCGTCTGTCTGGGGATGGAATGGAGTGGTCCTAATCCCCCTAATCCCCAATAGCCTATACACCTGCTTCAGGGTCTTAGAGAGAAAATTAGTACCCTGGTCTGTGATTATCTCCCTAGGTATCCCCACCCTTGAAAAAAACTGCACCAAGGCCTGGGCTACCTGCCGTGCAGACATATCCCGGAGTGGAAAGGCCTCAGGGTAACGTGAAGCATAATCACAAATTACCAAAATGTACCGATTACCTGCCTGTGTTCTCTCTAGTGGGCCAACAATATCCATCCCTAATCTGCTAAAGGGTTCATCTATGATGGGAAGTGGCTGAAGTGGGTATTTGGCTACATTCTTTGCACTAGTTAACTGGCATTCAGGGCAGCACTGACAGTAAGTTTGTATATCGGCATGCATCCCTGGCCAATAAAACCTCCCTGCAATGCGGTCTAGGGTTTTCTGAAAGCCCATATGCCCAGCCCAGGGGATTCCATGACCCATAGCCATCACCTGCTCTCTTAAACTCTTGGGAACCACCCACCGCTCTGTTCCCCCTGCTGTCTGCCTATGGCACAGTAACCCCTCCTGCTGGACATAACCCTTCTCCCCAGCTTCCCCATCATCTCCCTCCGCTTCCTGCCAGGCTTTAGCTAAGCCCTCATCCTCTTGCTGCAACAGTTTAAGGTTATGGGGAATTTCCTCCAACACATCCTCAATAGCTGGCACTGCCTTTGTCTTCTCCATTGCTTGCACAGTGCCCAATAATTTCTCCCTACGTTTCTGCCTTTGGCTTTTCCTAATCTTCCCTTGGCCAACTGTAGGGATTTCACAATTTATGAAGGGCATCTTCCTAAGGGCTTCTACATCCGCCCCAGACTCATTTGGTGGCCGATTCTGCTCCATCACCTTAGCCTGGGAACGAGTTGTCACCATGCTCACTGGGGTACATGCGGAGACCAGCTCAGGCAAAACCAGCACATCCTGCCCAATTATAACTGGGTATCTCAACCCCTCAACAACCCCTACGGTCAACAGGAAAGTTTGTCCCTGCACTTCCAGGTAAACCTCTGTAATGGGGTACTCATGTTCATCCCCATTAACACAACACACTTTCATCTGAGGACCCCCCAGCTGACACTGGTCTTTCACTAGCTGAGGCTGAACCAAAGTCTGCATACTGCCTGTGTCTAGCAGAGCCATGGCACTAGCCCCATTAACCTTCACAGGCATTAACTGCACCCTCCCCAAACCATCACCATTAGCTTCCCCTGGTCGGGGCAAAAGGCACAAGTGAATAGCTTTTGGCTTCCTCAGAGGGCAATTTGGCTTAATGTGTCCCTCCTGTCTACAATAGTAACAGATCATTTTACCTGTCTCAGGGTTAATCCCCTTGCTATTATCAGCAAATGTTTTAGCTGCCCTAACACCCTCAATACTAGGCCTAGCCCTCTCATAACCACAGTAGTCACCCCCCTTAGGCCTGCTCCCTGGACCACCACCAAAACCAAACCCCACAGACTTACCGGCTGGTGTGTAAGGTCTGGGGCCTTCATAACGGAATGCCTTGGAGCCTCGTCGGGCGGCCAGGAAGGTTTCCACCCGCTCTGCTGCTCTCTGGGCAGTGTCGGGGCAGTGCTCTTTAACCCATATTCTGATTTCAGGGTTCAGAGTGTTGTAGAACTGCTCCAGAATGATCATCTCACCCACTTCCTCCACAGTCTTGCCTGCCGGCCTAATCCACTTCTTGTAGAGGTCTCTCAGTCGGTGATACAGTTCTTTAGGGCTCTCACCAGGCCGCACTTCGGGGTCCCGGAACCTCTGTCGGTACACTTCCTGGTTGATCTCATACTTTGCCAAGATGGCCTCCTTAACTCGGTCATAGTCCATGGAATCCTCCACATCCATAGCCACATACGCACTTCGTGCTTTTCCACTCAGGTAGGGCACTAACAGCACAGCCCATTCGGTTTTCTCCCACTGGTAGGCAGTAGCCAGGCGCTCAAAGGTGGTCAGATATTGCTCGATATCGTCACCTTCCTGGAGCGGTGGAAGCTTTGGCTTGGCCCAGGGCATCCTCCGGCTTCCACCACTGGACTGCAGGGACATCCCAGGACTCCCCTCGTCATCGGAGTCTTCACCTGTCTGATGTCCTGGTCTCTGGAACTCCTGTGGACCGTGGCTCTTCCTACTGGGCTCCTCTTGCAACGAGTAAGGGGCTCTGGCAATTCCCTCTGCTTTGTGTCGGTGCTGCTCCATCTCCTCCTGGAACTGGGACAGCTGCACCTGGACCCGCCGCCATCGCTGTTCCTGCTTCAGCGCCTCCTGGTCCATTCTGCTCCCCTGCTCCTGCTGGAAGCGCACACAGTCCTTGAGCATGCGGACCATCTCTCCCCATGAACCCGCCGGCTGCTCTTCCTGCCGTGGCAGTTGGTGGGCTGGGGGACTTCCACCCACTGCCCCTTCTTCTTCTGGAACAACCTCCATCTCTCGCTGGCGTCGTGTCTTTGGTCCCATAAAGCCCTGGCTCCTCCCTGCTGCTTACTGCTGCTCCACTTCAGCGTACCATCCCACTTCTGACACCACATGTGAGACCTAGGCAATGACCTGAGTCTCCAGGATGACACTAAGTGGCCACACCAGCTCAGCAGTAATCACGCAGTCCTCAGGATTCCCAGGGAAAGATTTTTTTTATTTATTATTGAAGGCAAAAATGGTAGCCATCAGTGTCCCTCATAAAGGGAGTGCAGACACAAAACCAAAATGAAATTCCAATAGAAGAACAAAAAAAACAAGTTAATAATAACTTAAACAAAATTAACTCAAATTAACCAGCTGCACCCAGCTGCAGCATGCCGGCCTGCACAGACACCAGCTCACTCTCCATTCTGTTTATCATGCTGACTATATATAGACTTGAACCCCCCCCCCCCTGAACAGGGGAGTCCTAGCGAGTCTACATTCCGAAACTGGAGGAATTACATTTGAATAACAGTTTAATCAAACAAAAAAGGTAACATTATATTCAAAATGACAACCACAACCAAAATAACAATAAAACAAACATTACATATACTAATAAAACAAACTACCAATATCCCTTCCTCCCCCCTCCACTCCTACGATGAACCTTCCTTAAAGTTCGCGCGAAACCTACGGCGAAACCTCAGAAAAGGGACGTAGTCAGGGCGCGCGCTTCCTCTGACCACCTCCTTCCCCGAGCAGCTGGCTTCCTTCACACACCGAGACCGCGCATCCGGAAGAGAGAGAGAGAGAGAGAGAGAGAGAGAGAGAGAGAGAGAGAGAGAGAGAGAGAGAGAGAGCGGGAGAACACAAACAACCACTGTACACGGTACCTACGTAAACTACAAAACTAAACAAATCGTAACAAGTATTATAACTAAATATAAAGATAACTGGAGGAGTGTTGTTTAATGGACAGATAACTAAACCCGGAAATCATTCGGAACCACATTACATGATACCGAACTACTGTGCTGTAGGAAACCGGCTAGCAACTAGTGAGGCACCCATCGTACGCCTGAGCACACTCGCTATGCGTAGCGATCTCCCTGCGTTTAATTTAGGAACGAAGGGACAGTGGAGGAGCATCAGTTAGCTTCTCCACAAACCTTTTCAGGCATTCTCCTTTAAATTGAATGCTGAGCAATGTTGAAAACGTGGGAATCGTGTTTTTGCGCTCTGAAAGTGTTGAAAGCCGTGTTTCTGGCAATATAGTTGAAACTGCACGCTGAATGATGTTAAAACCCAGGAATCGCGTTTTTGCGCTCTGAAAGTGTCGAAAACAGGGTTTCTCTCAATATCATTGAAACTGCACGCTGAATGATGTTAAAACCCGGGAATCGCGTTTTTGCGTTGTGAAATGTAGAAAACGGCGTTTCTGATGCACTTCTGGAAAATGAATGCTGTGTGTTGTTCAAAGCTGGGAACAGTGTTTTTGGGCTTGGAGAGTGTGAAAATTGTGTTTCTGACAGTCTACTGAAATCTGAATGCTGAGTGTTGTTCAAAGCTGAGAACAGAGTTTTTGGGCTCTGAGTGACTCCAAAAACCTTTTCAGGCATTCTCCTTTAAATTGAATGCTGATCGATGTTGAAAACGTGGGAATCGTGTTTTTGCGCTCTGAAAGTGTTGAAAACCGTGTTTCTGGCAATATAGTTGAAACTGCACGCTGAATGATGTTAAAACCCAGGAATCGCGTTTTTGCGCTCTGAAAGTGTCGAAAACAGCTTTTCTGATGCACTTCTGGAAAATGCGTGCTGTGTGTTGTTCAAAGCTGGGAACAGAGTTTTTGGGCTTGGAGAGTGTGAAAATTGTGTTTCTGACAGTCTACTGAAATCTGAATGCTGAGTATTGTTCAAAGCTGAGAACAGAGTTTTTGGGCTCTGAGTGACTCCAAAAACCTTTCCAGGCATTCTCATTTAAATTGAATGCTGAGCGATGTTGAAAACGGTGGGAATCGTGTTTTTGCGCTCTGAAAGTGTTGAAAACCGTGTTTCTGGCAATATAGTTGAAACTGCACGCTGAATGATGTTAAAACCCGGGAATCGCGTTTTTGCGTTGTGAAAGTGTCGAAAACTGCGTTTCTGATGCACTTCTGGAAAATGAATGCTGTGTGTTGTTCAAAGCTGGGAACAGACTTTTTGGGCTTGGAGAGTGTGAAAATTGTGTTTCTGACAGTCTACTGAAATCTGAATGCTGAGTGTTGTTCAAAGCTGAGAACAGAGTTTTTGGGCTCTGAGAGACTCCAAAAACCTTTTCAGGCATTCTCCTTTAAATTGAATGCTGAGCGATGTTGAAAACGTGGGAATCGTGTTTTTGCGCTCTGAAAGTGTTGAAAACCGTGTTTCTGGCAATATAGTTGAAAATGCACGTTGAAAGAATTTAAAACCCAGGAATCGCGTTTTTGCGCTCTGAAAGTGTCGAAAACAGGGTTTCTCGCAATATCATTGAAACTGCACGTTGAATCATGTTAAAACCCAGGAATCGCGTTTTTGCGCTCTGAAAGTGTCGAAAACAGGGTTTCTCGCAATATCATTGAAACTGCACGCTGAATGATGTTAAAACCCGGGAATCGCGTTTTTGCGTTGTGAAAGTGTAGAAAACGGCGTTTCTGATGCACTTCTGGAAAATGAATGCTGTGTGTTGTTCAAAGCTGGGAACAGAGTTTTTGGGCTTGGAGAGTGTGAAAATTGTGTTTCTGGCAGTCTACTGAAATCTGAATGCTGAGTGTTGTTCAAAGCTGAGAACAGAGTTTTTGGGCTCTGAGTGACTCCAAAAACCTTTTCAGGCATTCTCCTTTAAATTGAATGCTGAGCGATGTTGAAAACGTGGGAATCGTGTTTTTGCGCTCTGAAAGTGTTGAAAACCGTGTTTCTGGCAATATAGTTGAAACTGCACGCTGAATGATGTTAAAACCCAGGAATCGCGTTTTTGCGCTCTGAAAGTGGCGAAAACAGGGTTTCTCGCAATATCATTGAAACTGCACGCTGAATGATGTTAAAACCCGGGAATCGCGTTTTTGCGTTGTGAAAGTGTCGAAAACTGCGTTTCTGATGCACTTCTGGAAAATGAATGCTGTGTGTTGTTCAAAGCTGGGAACAGAGTTTTTGGGCTTGGAGAGTGTGAAAATTGTGTTTCTGAAAGTCTACTGAAATCTGAATGCTGAGTGTTGTTCAAAGCTGAGAACAGAGTTTTTGAGCTCTGAGTGACTCCAAAAACCTTTTCAGGCATTCTCCTTTAAATTGAATGCTGAGCGATGTTGAAAACGTGGGAATCGTGTTTTTGCGCTCTGAAAGTGTTGAAAACCGTGTTTCTGGCAATATAGTTGAAACTGCACGTTGAATGATTTTAAAACCCAGGAATCGCGTTTTTGCGCTCTGAAAGTGTCGAAAACAGGGTTTCTCGCAATATCATTGAAAGTGCACGCTGAATGATGTTAAAACCCGGGAATCGCGTTTTTGCGTTGTGAAATGTAGAAAACGGCGTTTCTGATGCACTTCTGGAAAATGCGTGCTGTGTGTTGTTCAAAGCTGGGAACAGACTTTTTGGGCTTGGAGAGTGTGAAAATTGTGTTTCTGACAGTCTACTGAAATCTGAATGCTGAGTGTTGTTCAAAGCTGAGAACAGAGTTTTTGGGCTCTGAGAGACTCCAAAAACCTTTTCAGGCATTCTCCTTTAAATTGAATGCTGAGCGATGTTGAAAACGTGGGAATCGTGTTTTTGCGCTCTGAAAGTGTTGAAACCCGTGTTTCTGGCAATATAGTTGAAAATGCACGTTGAAAGAATTTAAAACCCAGGAATCGCGTTTTTGCGCTCTGAAAGTGTCGAAAACAGGGTTTCTCGCAATATCATTGAAACTGCACGTTGAATGATGTTAAAACCCAGGAATCGCGTTTTTGCGCTCTGAAAGTGTCGAAAACAGGGTTTCTCGCAATATCATTGAAACTGCACGCTGAATGATGTTAAAACCCGGGAATCGCGTTTTTGCGTTGTGAAAGTGTAGAAAACGGCGTTTCTGATGCACTTCTGGAAAATGAATGCTGTGTGTTGTTCAAAGCTGGGAACAGAGTTTTTGGGCTTGGAGAGTGTGAAAATTGTGTTTCTGGCAGTCTACTGAAATCTGAATGCTGAGTGTTGTTCAAAGCTGAGAACAGAGTTTTTGGGCTCTGAGTGACTCCAAAAACCTTTTCAGGCATTCTCCTTTAAATTGAATGCTGAGCGATGTTGAAAACGTGGGAATCGTGTTTTTGCGCTCTGAAAGTGTTGAAAACCGTGTTTCTGGCAATATAGTTGAAACTGCACGCTGAATGATGTTAAAACCCAGGAATCGCGTTTTTGCGCTCTGAAAGTGGCGAAAACAGGGTTTCTCGCAATATCATTGAAACTGCACGCTGAATGATGTTAAAACCCGGGAATCGCGTTTTTGCGTTGTGAAAGTGTCGAAAACTGCGTTTCTGATGCACTTCTGGAAAATGAATGCTGTGTGTTGTTCAAAGCTGGGAACAGAGTTTTTGGGCTTGGAGAGTGTGAAAATTGTGTTTCTGAAAGTCTACTGAAATCTGAATGCTGAGTGTTGTTCAAAGCTGAGAACAGAGTTTTTGAGCTCTGAGTGACTCCAAAAACCTTTTCAGGCATTCTCCTTTAAATTGAATGCTGAGCGATGTTGAAAACGTGGGAATCGTGTTTTTGCGCTCTGAAAGTGTTGAAAACCGTGTTTCTGGCAATATAGTTGAAACTGCACGCTGAATGATGTTAAAACCCGGGAATCGCGTTTTTGCGTTGTGAAATGTAGAAAACGGCGTTTCTGATGCACTTCTGGAAAATGAATGCTGTGTGTTGTTCAAAGCTGGGAACAGTGTTTTTGGGCTTGGAGAGTGTGAAAATTGTGTTTCTGACAGTCTACTGAAATCTGAATGCTGAGTGTTGTTCAAAGCTGAGAACAGAGTTTTTGGGCTCTGAGTGACTCCAAAAACCTTTTCAGGCATTCTCCTTTAAATTGAATGCTGATCGATGTTGAAAACGTGGGAATCGTGTTTTTGCGCTCTGAAAGTGTTGAAAACCGTGTTTTTGGCAATATAGTTGAAAATGCACGTTGAATGATGTTAAAACCCAGGAATCGCGTTTTTGCGCTCTGAAAGTGTTGAAAACAGCGTTTCTGATGCACTTCTGGAAAATGAGTGCTGTGTGTTGTTCAAAGCTGGGAACAGAGTTTTTGGGCTTGGAGAGTGTGAAAATTGTGTTTCTGACAGTCTACTGAAATCTGAATGCTGAGTGTTGTTCAAAGCTGAGAACAGAGTTTTTGGGCTCTGAGTGACTCCAAAAATCTTTTCAGGCATTCTCCTTTAAATTGAATGCTGAGCGATGTTGAAAACGTGGGAATCGTGTTTTTGCGCTCTGAAAGTGTTGAAAACCGTGTTTCTGACAATATAGTTGAAAATGCACGTTGAATGATGTTAAAACCCGGGAATCGCGTTTTTGCGTTGTGAAAGTGTCGAAAACGGCGTTTCTGATGCACTTCTTTAAAATGAATGCTGTGTGTAGTTCAAAGCTGGGAACAGAGTTTTTGGGCTTGGAGAGGGTGAAAATTGTGTTTCTGACAGTCTACTGAAATCTGAATGCTGAGTGTTGTTCAAAGCTGAGATCAGAGTTTTTGGGCTCTGAGTGACTCCAAAAACCTTTCCAGGCATTCTCCTTTAAATTGAATGCTGAGCGATGTTGAAAACGTGGGAATCGTGTTTTTGCGCTCTGAAAGTGTTGAAAACCGTGTTTCTGGCAATATAGTTGAAACTGCACGTTGAATGATGTTAAAACCCAGGAATCGCGTTTTTGCGCTCTGAAAGTGTCGAAAACAGGGTTTTTCGCAATATCATTGAACCTGCACGCTGAATGATGTTAAAACCCGGGAATCGCGTTTTTGAGTTGTGAAAGTGTCGAAAACAGGGTTTCTCGCAATATCATTGAAACTGCACGCTGAATGATGTTAAAACCCGGGAATCGCGTTTTTGCGTTGTGAAAGTGTAGAAAACGGCGTTTCTGATGCACTTCTGGAAAATGAATGCTGTGTGTTGTTCAAAGCTGGGAACAGAGTTTTTGGGCTTGGAGAGTGTGAAAATTGTGTTTCTGGCAGTCTACTGAAATCTGAATGCTGAGTGTTGTTCAAAGCTGAGAACAGAGTTTTTGGGCTCTGAGTGACTCCAAAAACCTTTTCAGGCATTCTCCTTTAAATTGAATGCTGAGCGATGTTGAAAACGTGGGAATCGTGTTTTTGCGCTCTGAAAGTGTTGAAAACCGTGTTTCTGGCAATATAGTTGAAACTGCACGCTGAATGATGTTAAAACCCGGGAATCGCGTTTTTGCGTTGTGAAATGTAGAAAACGGCGTTTCTGATGCACTTCTGGAAAATGAATGCTGTGTGTTGTTCAAAGCTGGGAACAGTGTTTTTGGGCTTGGAGAGTATGAAAATTGTGTTTCTGACAGTCTACTGAAATCTGAATGCTGAGTGTTGTTCAAAGCTGAGAACAGAGTTTTTGGGCTCTGAGTGACTCCAAAAACCTTTTCAGGCATTCTCCTTTAAATTGAATGCTGATCGATGTTGAAAACGTGGGAATCGTGTTTTTGCGCTCTGAAAGTGTTGAAAACCGTGTTTTTGGCAATATAGTTGAAAATGCACGTTGAATGATGTTAAAACCCAGGAATCGCGTTTTTGCGCTCTGAAAGTGTTGAAAACAGCGTTTCTGATGCACTTCTGGAAAATGAGTGCTGTGTGTTGTTCAAAGCTGGGAACAGAGTTTTTGGGCTTGGAGAGTGTGAAAATTGTGTTTCTGACAGTCTACTGAAATCTGAATGCTGAGTGTTGTTCAAAGCTGAGAACAGAGTTTTTGGGCTCTGAGTGACTCCAAAAATCTTTTCGGGCATTCTCCTTTAAATTGAATGCTGAGCGATGTTGAAAACGTGGGAATCGTGTTTTTGCGCTCTGAAAGTGTTGAAAACCGTGTTTCTGACAATATAGTTGAAAATGCACGTTGAATGATGTTAAAACCCGGGAATCGCGTTTTTGCGTTGTGAAAGTGTCGAAAACGGCGTTTCTGATGCACTTCTTTAAAATGAATGCTGTGTGTAGTTCAAAGCTGGGAACAGAGTTTTTGGGCTTGGAGAGGGTGAAAATTGTGTTTCTGACAGTCTACTGAAATCTGAATGCTGAGTGTTGTTCAAAGCTGAGATCAGAGTTTTTGGGCTCTGAGTGACTCCAAAAACCTTTCCAGGCATTCTCCTTTAAATTGAATGCTGAGCGATGTTGAAAACGTGGGAATCGTGTTTTTGCGCTCTGAAAGTGTTGAAAACCGTGTTTCTGGCAATATAGTTGAAACTGCACGTTGAATGATGTTAAAACCCAGGAATCGCGTTTTTGCGCTCTGAAAGTGTCGAAAACAGGGTTTTTCGCAATATCATTGAACCTGCACGCTGAATGATGTTAAAACCCGGGAATCGCGTTTTTGAGTTGTGAAAGTGTCGAAAACGGCGTTTCTGATGCACTTCTGGAAAATGAATGCTGTGTGTTGTTCAAAGCTGGGAACAGAGTTTGTGGGCTTGGAGAGTGTGAAAATTGTGTTTCTGACAGGCTACTGAAATCTGAATGCTGAGTGTTGTTCAAAGCTGAGAACAGAGTTTTTGGGCTCTGAGTGACTCCAAAAACCTTTTCAGGCATTCTCCTTTAAATTGAATGCTGAGCGATGTTGAAAACGTGGGAATCGTGTTTTTGCGCTCTGAAAGTGTTGAAAACCGTGTTTCTGACAATATAGTTGAAACTGCACGCTGAATGATCTTAAAACCCAGGAATCGCGTTTTTGCGTTGTGAAAGTGGCGAAAACTGCGTTTCTGATGCACTTCTGGAAAATGAATGCTGTGTGTTGTTCACAGCTGGGAACAGAGTTTTTGGGCTTGGAGAGTGTGAAAATTGTGTTTCTGACAGTCTACTGAAATCTGAATGCTGTGTGTTGTTCAAAGCTGAGAACAGAGTTTTTGGGCTCTGAGTGACTCCAAAAACCTTTTCAGGCATTCTCCTTTAAATTGAATGCTGAGCGATGTTGAAAACGTGGGAATCGTGTTTTTGCGCTCTGAAAGTGTTGAAAGCCTTGTTTCTGGCAATATAGTTGAAACTGCACGCTGAATGATGTTAAAACCCAGGAATCGCGTTTTTGCGCTCTGAAAGTGGCGAAAACAGGGTTTCTCGCAATATCATTGAAACTGCACGCTGAATGATGTTAAAACCCGGGAATCGCGTTTTTGCGCTCTGAAAGTGTTGAAAACAGCGTTTCTGATGCACTTCTGGAAAATGAGTGCTGTGTGTTGTTCAAAGCTGAGAACAGAGTTTTTGGGCTCTGAGTGACTCCAAAAACCTTTCCAGGCATTCTCCTTTAAATTGAATGCTGAGCTATGTTGAAAACGTGGGAATCGTGTTTCTGCGCTCTGAAAGTGTTGAAAACCGTGTTTCTGGCAATATAGATGAAACTGCACGTTGAATGATGTTAAAACCCAGGAATCGTGTTTTTGCGCTCTGAAAGTGTCGAAAACAGGGTTTCTCGCAATATCATTGAAACTGCACGCTGAATGATGTTAAAACCCGGGAATCGCGTTTTTGCGTTGTGAAAGTGTAGAAAACGGCGTTTCTGATGCACTTCTGGAAAATGAATGCTGTGTGTTGTTCAAAGCTGGGAACAGAGTTTTTGGGCTTGAAGACTGTGAAAATTGTGTTTCTGACAGTCTACTGAAATCTGAATGCTGAGTGTTGTTCAAAGCTGAGAACAGAGTTTTTGGGCTCTGAGTGACTCCAAAAACCTTTTCAGGCATTCTCCTTAAAATTGAATGCTGAGCGATGTTGAAAACGTGGGAATCGTGTTTTTGCGCTCTGAAAGTGTTGAAAACCGTCTTTCTGGCAATATAGTTGAAAATGCACGTTGAATGAATTTAAAACCCAGGAATCGCGTTTTTGCGCTCTGAAAGTGTCGAAAACAGCGTTTCTGATGCACTTCTGGAAAATGACTGCTGTGTGTTGTTCAAAGCTGGGAACAGTGTTTTTGGGCTTGGAGAGTGTGAAAATTGTGTTTCTGGCAGTCTACTGAAGTCTGAATGCTGAGTGTTGTTCAAAGCTGAGAACAGAGTTTTTGGGCTCTGAGTGACTCCAAAAACCTTTCCAGGCATTCTCCTTTAAATTGAATGCTGAGCGATGTTGAAAACGTGGGAATCGTGTTTTTGCGCTCTGAAAGTGTTGAAAACCGTGTTTCTGGCAATATAGTTGAAAATGCACGTTGAAAGAATTTAAAACCCAGGAATCGCGTTTTTGCGCTCTGAAAGTGTCGAAAACAGGGTTTCTCGCAATATCATTGAAACTGCACGTTGAATGATGTTACAACCCAGGAACCGCGTTTTTGCGCTCTGAAAGTGTCGAAAACTGCGTTTCTGATGCACTTCTGGAAAATGAATGCTGTGTGTTGTTCAAAGCTGGGAACAGACTTTTTGGGCTTGGAGAGTGTGAAAATTGTGTTTCTGACAGTCTACTGAAATCTGAATGCTGAGTGTTGTTCAAAGCTGAGAACAGAGTTTTTGGGCTCTGAGTGACTCCAAAAATCTTTTCAGGCATTCTCCTTTAAATTGAATGCTGAGCGATGTTGAAAACGTGGGAATCGTGTTTTTGCGCTCTGAAAGTGTTGAAAACCTTGTTTCTGACAATATAGTTGAAAATGCACGTTGAATGATGTTAAAACCCAGGAATCGCGTTTTTGCGCTCTGAAAGTGTTGAAAACAGCGTTTCTGATGCACTTCTGGAAAATGAGTGCTGTGTGTTGTTCAAAGCTGGGAACAGAGTTTTTGGGCTTGGAGAGTGTGAAAATTGTGTTTCTGACAGTCTACTGAAATCTGAATGCTGAGTGTTGTTCAAAGCTGAGAACAGAGTTTTTGAGCTCTGAGTGACTCCAAAAACCTTTTCAGGCATTCTCCTTTAAATTGAATGCTGAGCGATGTTGAAAACGTGGGAATCGTGTTTTTGCGCTCTGAAAGTGTTGAAAACCGTGTTTCTGGCAATATAGTTGAAACTGCACGTTGAATGATTTTAAAACCCAGGAATCGCGTTTTTGCGCTCTGAAAGTGTCGAAAACAGGGTTTCTCGCAATATCATTGAAAGTGCACGCTGAATGATGTTAAAACCCAGGAATCGCGTTTTTGCGCTCTGAAAGTGTTGAAAACAGCGTTTCTGATGCACTTCTGGAAAATGAGTGCTGTGTGTTGTTCAAAGCTGGGAACAGAGTTTTTGGGCTTGGAGAGTGTGAAAATTGTGTTTCTGACAGTCTACTGAAATCTGAATGCTGAGTATTGTTCAAAGCTGAGAACAGAGTTTTTGGGCTCTGAGTGACTCCAAAAACCTTTCCAGGCATTCTCCTTTAAATTGAATGCTGAGCGATGTTGAAAACGTGGGAATCGTGTTTTTGCGCTCTGAAAGTGTTGAAAACCGTGTTTCTGGCAATATAGTTGAAAATGCACGTTGAATGATGTTAAAACCCGGGAATCGCGTTTTTGCGTTGTGAAAGTGTCGAAAACGGCGTTTCTGATGCACTTCTTTAAAATGAATGCTGTGTGTAGTTCAAAGCTGGGAACAGAGTTTTTGGGCTTGGAGAGGGTGAAAATTGTGTTTCTGACAGTCTACTGAAATCTGAATGCTGAGTATTGTTCAAAGCTGAGAACAGAGTTTTTGGGATCTGAGTGACTCCAAAAACCTTTCCAGGCATTGTCCTTTAAATTGAATGCTGAGCGATGTTGAAAACGTGGGAATCGTGTTTTTGCGCTCTGAAAGTGTCGAAAACCGTGTTTCTGGCAATATAGTTGAAACTGCACGTTGAATGATGTTAAAACCCAGGAATCGCGTTTTTGCGCTCTGAAAGTGTCGAAAACAGCGTTTCTGATGCACTTCTGGAAATGAATGCTGTGTGTTGTTCAAAGCTGGGAACAGAGTTTTTGGGCTTGGAGAGTGTGAAAATTGTGTTTCTGACAGTCTACTGAAATCTGAATCCTGAGTGTTGTTCAAAGCTGAGAACAGAGTTTTTGGGCTCTGAGTGACTCCAAAAACCTTTCCAGGCATTCTCCTTTAAATTGAATGCTAAGCGATGTTGAAAACGTGGGAATCGTGTTTTTGCGCTCTGAAAGTGTTGAAAACCGTGTTTCTGGCAATATCGTTGAAACTGCACGTTGAATGATGTTAAAACCCGGGAATCGCGTTTTTGCGCTCTGAAAGTGTCGAAAACAGCTTTTCTGATGCACTTCTGGAAAATGAGTGCAGTGTGTTGTTCAAAGCTGGGAACAGAGTTTTTGGGCTTGGAGAGGGTGAAAATTGTGTATCTGACAGTCTACTGAAATCTGAATGCTGAGTATTGTTCAAAGCTGAGAACAGCGTTTTTGGGCTCTGAGTGACTCCAAAAACCTTTTCAGGCATTCTCCTTTAAATTGAATGCTGAGCGATGTTGAAAACGTGGGAATCGTGTTTTTGCGCTCTGAAAGTGTTGAAAGCCGTGTTTCTGGCAATATAGTTGAAACTGCACGCTGAATGATGTTAAAACCCAGGAATCGCGTTTTTGCGCTCTGAAAGTGTCGAAAACAGGGTTTCTCGCAATATCATTGAAAGTGCACGCTGAATGATGTTAAAACCCAGGAATCGCGTTTTTGCGCTCTGAAAGTGTTGAAAACAGCGTTTCTGATGCACTTCTGGAAAATGAGTGCTGTGTGTGGTTCAAAGCTGGGAACAGAGTTTTTGGGCTTGGAGAGTGTGAAAATTGTGTTTCTGACAGTCTACTGAAATCTGAATGCTGAGTATTGTTCAAAGCTGAGAACAGAGTTTTTGGGCTCTGAGTGACTCCAAAAACCTTTCCAGGCATTCTCCTTTAAATTGAATGCTGAGCGATGTTGAAAACGTGGGAATCGTGTTTCTGCGCTCTGAAAGTGTTGAAAACCGTGTTTCTGGCAATATAGATGAAACTGCACGTTGAATGATGTTAAAACCCAGGAATCGTGTTTTTGCGCTCTGAAAGTGTCGAAAACAGGGTTTCTCGCAATATCATTGAAACTGCACGCTGAATGATGTTAAAACCCGGGAATCGCGTTTTTGCGTTGTGAAAGTGTAGAAAACGGCGTTTCTGATGCACTTCTGGAAAATGAATGCTGTGTGTTGTTCAAAGCTGGGAACAGAGTTTTTGGGCTTGGAGAGTGTGAAAATTGTGTTTCTGACAGTCTACTGAAATCTGAATCCTGAGTGTTGTTCAAAGCTGAGAACAGAGTTTTTGGGCTCTGAGTGACTCCAAAAACCTTTCCAGGCATTCTCCTTTAAATTGAATGCTGAGCGATGTTGAAAACGTGGGAATCGTGTTTTTGCGCTCTGAAAGTGTTGAAACCGTGTTTCTGGCAATATCGTTGAAACTGCACGTTGAATGATGTTAAAACCCGGGAATCGCGTTTTTGCGCTCTGAAAGTGTCGAAAACACGGTTTCTCGCAATATAGTTGAAACTGCATGTTGAATGATGTTAAAACCCAGGAATCGCGTTTTTGCGCTCTGAAAGTGTCGAAAACAGCTTTTCTGATGCACTTCTGGAAAATGAGTGCAGTGTGTTGTTCAAAGCTGGGAACAGAGTTTTTGGGCTTGGAGAGGGTGAAAATTGTGTATCTGACAGTCTACTGAAATCTGAATGCTGAGTATTGTTCAAAGCTGAGAACAGCGTTTTTGGGCTCTGAGTGACTCCAAAAACCTTTTCAGGCATTCTCCTTTAAATTGAATGCTGAGCGATGTTGAAAACGTGGGAATCGTGTTTTTGCGCTCTGAAAGTGTTGAAAGCCGTGTTTCTGGCAATATAGTTGAAACTGCACGCTGAATGATGTTAAAACCCAGGAATCGCGTTTTTTGCGCTCTGAAAGTGGCGAAAACAGGGTTTCTCGCAATATCATTGAAACTGCACGCTGAATGATGTTAAACCCGGGAATCGCGTTTTTGCGTTGTGAAAGTGTCGAAAACTGCGTTTCTGATGCACTTCTGGAAAATGAATGCTGTGTGTTGTTCAAAGCTGGGAACAGAGTTTTTGGGCTTGGAGAGTGTGAAAATTGTGTTTCTGACAGTCTACTGAAATCTGAATGCTGAGTGTTGTTCAAAGCTGAGAACAGAGTTTTTGGGCTCTGAGTGACTCCAAAAACCTTTTCAGGCATTCTCCTTTAAATTGAATGCTGAGCGATGTTGAAAACGTGGGAATCGTGTTTTTGCGCTCTGAAAGTGTTGAAAACCGTGTTTCTGGCAATATAGTTGAAACTGCACGTTGAATGATGTTAAAACCCAGGAATCGCGTTTTTGCGCTCTGAAAGTGTCGAAAACAGGGTTTCTCGCAATATCATTGAAACTGCACGCTGAATGATGTTAAAACCCAGGAATCGCGTTTTTGCGCTCTGAAAGTGTCGAAAACAGCGTTTCTGATGCACTTCTGGAAAATGAATGCTGTGTGTTGTTCAAAGCTGGGAACAGAGTTTTTGGGCTTGGAGAGTGTGAAAATTGTGTTTCTGACAGTCTACTGAAATCTGAATGCTGAGTATTGTTCAAAGCTGAGAACAGAGTTTTTGGGCTCTGAGTGACTCCAAAAACCTTTCCAGGCATTCTCCTTTAAATTGAATGCTGAGCGATGTTGAAAACGTGGGAATCGTGTTTTTGCGCTCTGAAAGTGTTGAAAACCGTGTTTCTGGCAATATAGTTGAAACTGCACGTTGAATGATGTTAAAACCCAGGAATCGCGTTTTTGCGCTCTGAAAGTGTCGAAAACAGGGTTTCTCGCAATATCATTGAAACTGCACGCTGAATGATGTTAAAACCCGGGAATCGCGTTTTTGCGTTGTGAAAGTGTAGAAAACGGCGTTTCTGATGCACTTCTGGAAAATGAATGCTGTGTGTTGTTCAAAGCTGGGAACAGAGTTTTTGGGCTTGGAGAGTGTGAAAATTGTGTTTCTGACAGTCTACTGAAATCTGAATGCTGAGTGTTGTTCAAAGCTGAGAACAGAGTTTTTGGGCTCTGAGTGACTCCAAAAACCTTTTCAGGCATTCTCCTTTAAATTGAATGCTGAGCGATGTTGAAAACGTGGGAATCGTGTTTTTGCGCTCTGAAAGTGTTGAAAACCGTGTTTCTGGCAATATAGTTGAAACTGCACGTTGAATGATGTTAAAACCCAGGAATCGCGTTTTTGCGCTCTGAAAGTGTCGAAAACAGCGTTTCTGATGCACTTCTGGAAAATGAATGCTGTGTGTTGTTCAAAGCTGGGAACAGAGTTTTTGGGCTTGGAGAGTGTGAAAATTGTGTTTCTGACAGTCTACTGAAATCTGAATGCTGAGTGTTGTTCAAAGCTGAGAACAGAGTTTTTGGGCTCTGAGTGACTCCAAAAACCTTTCCAGGCATTCTCCTTTAAATTGAATGCTGAGCGATGTTGAAAACGTGGGAATCGTGTTTTTGCGCTCTGAAAGTGTTGAAAACCGTGTTTCTGGCAATATAGTTGAAACTGCACGTTGAATGATGTTAAAACCCAGGAATCGCGTTTTTGCGCTCTGAAAGTGTCGAAAACAGGGTTTCTCGCAATATCATTGAAACTGCACGCTGAATGATGTTAAAACCCGGGAATCGCGTTTTTGCGTTGTGAAAGTGTAGAAAACGGCGTTTCTGATGCACTTCTGGAAAATGAATGCTGTGTGTTGTTCAAAGCTGGGAACAGAGTTTTTGGGCTTGGAGAGTGTGAAAATTGTGTTTCTGACAGTCTACTGAAATCTGAATGCTGAGTGTTGTTCAAAGCTGAGAACAGAGTTTTTGGGCTCTGAGTGACTCCAAAAACCTTTCCAGGCATTCTCCTTTAAATTGAATGCTGAGCGATGTTGAAAACGTGGGAATCGTGTTTTTGCGCTCTGAAAGTGTTGAAAACCGTGTTTCTGGCAATATAGTTGAAACTGCACGTTGAATGATGTTAAAACCCAGGAATCGCGTTTTTGCGCTCTGAAAGTGTCGAAAACAGCGTTTCTGATGCACTTCTGGAAAATGAATGCTGTGTGTTGTTCAAAGCTGGGAACAGAGTTTTTGGGCTTGGAGAGTGTGAAAATTGTGTTTCTGACAGTCTACTGAAATCTGAATGCTGAGTGTTGTTCAAAGCTGAGAACAGAGTTTTTGGGCTCTGAG
This sequence comes from Megalops cyprinoides, assembly GCF_013368585.1. Taxonomy (NCBI): domain Eukaryota; kingdom Metazoa; phylum Chordata; class Actinopteri; order Elopiformes; family Megalopidae; genus Megalops; species Megalops cyprinoides. The sequence goes on along the minus strand of NW_023494760.1, from coordinate 5,228 downwards.
TGACTCCAAAAACCTTTCCAGGCATTCTCCTTTAAATTGAATGCTGAGCGATGTTGAAAACGTGGGAATCGTGTTTTTGCGCTCTGAAAGTGTTGAAAACCGTGTTTCTGGCAATATAGTTGAAACTGCACGTTGAATGATGTTAAAACCCAGGAATCGCGTTTTTGCGCTCTGAAAGTGTCGAAAACAGGGTTTCTCGCAATATCATTGAAACTGCACGCTGAATGATGTTAAAACCCGGGAATCGCGTTTTTGCGTTGTGAAAGTGTCGAAAACGGCGTTTCTGATGCACTTCTGGAAAATGAATGCTGTGTGTTGTTCAAAGCTGGGAACAGAGTTTTTGGGCTTGGAGAGTGTGAAAATTGTGTTTCTGACAGTCTACTGAAATCTGAATGCTGAGTGTTGTTCAAAGCTGAGAACAGAGTTTTTGGGCTCTGAGTGACTCCAAAAACCTTTTCAGGCATTCTCCTTTAAATTGAATGCTGAGCGATGTTGAAAACGTGGGAATCGTGTTTTTGCGCTCTGAAAGTGTTGAAAACCGTGTTTCTGGCAATATAGTTGAAACTGCACGTTGAATGATGTTAAAACCCAGGAATCGCGTTTTTGCGCTCTGAAAGTGTCGAAAACAGGGTTTCTCGCAATATCATTGAAACTGCACGCTGAATGATGTTAAAACCCGGGAATCGCGTTTTTGCGTTGTGAAAGTGTCGAAAACGGCGTTTCTGATGCACTTCTGGAAAATGAATGCTGTGTGTTGTTCAAAGCTGGGAACAGAGTTTTTGGGCTTGGAGAGTGTGAAAATTGTGTTTCTGACAGTCTACTGAAATCTGAATGCTGAGTGTTGTTCAAAGCTGAGAACAGAGTTTTTGGGCTCTGAGTGACTCCAAAAACCTTTTCAGGCATTCTCCTTTAAATTGAATGCTGAGCGATGTTGAAAACGTGGGAATCGTGTTTTTGCGCTCTGAAAGTGTTGAAAACCGTGTTTCTGGCAATATAGTTGAAACTGCACGTTGAATGATGTTAAAACCCAGGAATCGCGTTTTTGCGCTCTGAAAGTGTCGAAAACAGCGTTTCTGATGCACTTCTGGAAAATGAAGTGCTGTGTGTTGTTCAAAGCTGGGAACAGAGTTTTTGGGCTTGGAGAGGGTGAAAATTGTGTTTCTGACAGTCTACTGAAATCTGAATGCTGAGTATTGTTCAAAGCTGAGAACAGAGTTTTTGGGCTCTGAGTGACTCCAAAAACCTTTCAGGCATTCTCCTTTAAATTGAATGCTGAGCGATGTTGAAAACGTGGGAATCGTGTTTTTGCGCTCTGAAAGTGTTGAAAACCGTGTTTCTGGCAATATAGTTGAAACTGCACGTTGAATGATGTTAAAACCCAGGAATCGCGTTTTTGCGCTCTGAAAGTGTCGAAAACAGCGTTTCTGATGCACTTCTGGAAAATGAAGTGCTGTGTGTTGTTCAAAGCTGGGAACAGAGTTTTTGGGCTTGGAGAGTGTGAAAATTGTGTTTCTGACAGTCTACTGAAATCTGAATGCTGAGTAGTTGTTCAAAGCTGAGAACAGAGTTTTTGGGCTCTGAGTGACTCCAAAAACCTTTCCAGGCATTCTCCTTTAAATTGAATGCTGAGCGATGTTGAAAACGTGGGAATCGTGTTTTTGCGCTCTGAAAGTGTTGAAAACCGTGTTTCTGGCAATATAGTTGAAACTGCACGTTGAATGATGTTAAAACCCAGGAATCGCGTTTTTGCGCTCTGAAAGTGTCGAAAACAGGGTTTCTCGCAATATCATTGAAACTGCACGCTGAATGATGTTAAAACCCGGGAATCGCGTTTTTGCGTTGTGAAAGTGTCGAAAACTGCGTTTCTGATGCACTTCTGGAAAATGAATGCTGTGTGTTGTTCAAAGCTGGGAACAGAGTTTTTGGGCTTGGAGAGTGTGAAAATTGTGTTTCTGACAGTCTACTGAAATCTGAATGCTGAGTGTTGTTCAAAGCTGAGAACAGAGTTTTTGGGCTCTGAGTGACTCCAAAAACCTTTTCCAGGCATTCTCCTTTAAATTGAATGCTGAGCGATGTTGAAAACGTGGGAATCGTGTTTTTGCGCTCTGAAAGTGTTGAAAACCGTGTTTCTGGCAATATAGTTGAAACTGCACGTTGAATGATGTTAAAACCCAGGAATCGCGTTTTTGCGCTCTGAAAGTGTCGAAAACAGGGTTTCTCGCAATATCATTGAAACTGCACGCTGAATGATGTTAAAACCCGGGAATCGCGTTTTTGCGCTCTGAAAGTGTCGAAAACAGCGTTTCTGATGCACTTCTGGAAAATGAATGCTGTGTGTTGTTCAAAGCTGGGAACAGAGTTTTTGGGCTTGGAGAGTGTGAAAATTGTGTTTCTGACAGTCTACTGAAATCTGAATGCTGAGTGTTGTTCAAAGCTGAGAACAGAGTTTTTGGGCTCTGAGTGACTCCAAAAACCTTTCCAGGCATTCTCCTTTAAATTGAATGCTGAGCGATGTTGAAAACGTGGGAATCGTGTTTTTGCGCTCTGAAAGTGTTGAAAACCGTGTTTCTGGCAATATAGTTGAAACTGCACGTTGAATGATGTTAAAACCCAGGAATCGCGTTTTTGCGCTCTGAAAGTGTCGAAAACAGGGTTTCTCGCAATATCATTGAAACTGCACGCTGAATGATGTTAAAACCCGGGAATCGCGTTTTTGCGTTGTGAAAGTGTCGAAAACGGCGTTTCTGATGCACTTCTGGAAAATGAATGCTGTGTGTTGTTCAAAGCTGGGAACAGAGTTTTTGGGCTTGGAGAGTGTGAAAATTGTGTTTCTGACAGTCTACTGAAATCTGAATGCTGAGTGTTGTTCAAAGCTGAGAACAGAGTTTTTGGGCTCTGAGTGACTCCAAAAACCTTTTCAGGCATTCTCCTTTAAATTGAATGCTGAGCGATGTTGAAAACGTGGGAATCGTGTTTTTGCGCTCTGAAAGTGTTGAAAACCGTGTTTCTGGCAATATAGTTGAAACTGCACGTTGAATGATGTTAAAACCCAGGGAATCGCGTTTTTGCGCTCTGAAAGTGTCGAAAACAGCTTTTCTGATGCACTTCTGGAAAATGAGTGCTGTGTGTTGTTCAAAGCTGGGAACAGAGTTTTTGGGCTTGGAGAGGGTGAAAATTGTGTTTCTGACAGTCTACTGAAATCTGAATGCTGAGTATTGTTCAAAGCTGAGAACAGAGTTTTTGGGCTCTGAGTGACTCCAAAAACCTTTCCAGGCATTCTCCTTTAAATTGAATGCTGAGCGATGTTGAAAACGTGGGAATCGTGTTTTTGCGCTCTGAAAGTGTTGAAAACCGTGTTTCTGGCAATATAGTTGAAACTGCACGCTTAAATGATGTTAAAACCCAGGAATCGCGTTTTTGCGCTCTGAAAGTGTCGAAAACAGCGTTTCTGATGCACTTCTGGAAAATGAATGCTGTGTGTTGTTCAAAGCTGGGAACAGAGTTTTTGGGCTTGGAGAGTGTGAAAATTGTGTTTCTGACAGTCTACTGAAATCTGAATGCTGAGTGTTGTTCAAAGCTGAGAACAGAGTTTTTGGGCTCTGAGTGACTCCAAAAACCTTTCAGGCATTCTCCTTTAAATTGAATGCTGAGCGATGTTGAAAACGTGGGAATCGTGTTTTTGCGCTCTGAAAGTGTTGAAAACCGTGTTTCTGGCAATATAGTTGAAACTGCACGTTGAATGATGTTAAAACCCAGGAATCGCGTTTTTGCGCTCTGAAAGTGTCGAAAACAGGGTTTCTCGCAATATCATTGAAACTGCACGCTGAATGATGTTAAAACCCGGGAATCGCGTTTTTGCGTTGTGAAAGTGTAGAAAACGGCGTTTCTGATGCACTTCTGGAAAATGAATGCTGTGTGTTGTTCAAAGCTGGGAACAGAGTTTTTTGGGCTTGGAGAGTGTGAAAATTGTGTTTCTGGCAGTCTACTGAAATCTGAATGCTGAGTGTTGTTCAAAGCTGAGAACAGAGTTTTTGGGCTCTGAGTGACTCCAAAAACCTTTTCAGGCATTCTCCTTTAAATTGAATGCTGAGCGATGTTGAAAACGTGGGAATCGTGTTTTTGCGCTCTGAAAGTGTTGAAAACCGTGTTTCTGGCAATATAGTTGAAACTGCACGTTGAATGATGTTAAAACCCAGGAATCGCGTTTTTGCGCTCTGAAAGTGTGATGTTAAAACCCGGGAATCGCGTTTTTGCGTTGTGAAAGTGTCGAAAACGGCGTTTCTGATGCACTTCTGGAAAATGAATGCTGTGTGTTGTTCAAAGCTGGGAACAGAGTTTTTGGGCTTGGAGAGTGTGAAAATTGTGTTTCTGACAGTCTACTGAAATCTGAATGCTGAGTGTTGTTCAAAGCTGAGAACAGAGTTTTTGGGCTCTGAGTGACTCCAAAAACCTTTTCAGGCATTCTCCTTTAAATTGAATGCTGAGCGATGTTGAAAACGTGGGAATCGTGTTTTTGCGCTCTGAAAGTGTTGAAAACCGTGTTTCTGGCAATATAGTTGAAACTGCACGTTGAATGATGTTAAAACCCAGGAATCGCGTTTTTGCGCTCTGAAAGTGTCGAAAACAGCTTTTCTGATGCACTTCTGGAAAATGAGTGCTGTGTGTTGTTCAAAGCTGGGAACAGAGTTTTTGGGCTTGGAGAGTGTGAAAATTGTGTTTCTGACAGTCTACTGAAATCTGAATGCTGAGTATTGTTCAAAGCTGAGAACAGCGTTTTGGGCTCTGAGTGACCCAAAAACCTTTCCAGGCATTCTCCTTTAAATTGAATGCTGAGCAATGTTGAAAACGTGGGAATCGTGTTTTTGCGCTCTGAAAGTGTTGAAAACCGTGTTTCTGGCAATATAGTTGAAACTGCACGTTGAATGATGTTAAAACCCGGGAATCGCGTTTTTGCGCTCTGAAAGTGTCGAAAACAGCTTTTCTGATGCACTTCTGGAAAATGAGTGCAGTGTGTTGTTCAAAGCTGGGAACAGAGTTTTTGGGCTTGGAGAGGGTGAAAATTGTGTTTCTGACAGTCTACTGAAATCTGAATGCTGAGTATTGTTCAAAGCTGAGAACAGCGTTTTTGGGCTCTGAGTGACTCCAAAAACCTTTCCAGGCATTCTCCTTTAAATTGAATGCTGAGCGATGTTGAAAACGTGGGAATCGTGTTTTTGCGCTATGAAAGT